>NC_061114.1:71374903-71377261 GCF_002878395.1 Capsicum annuum
TAATCACTTTGTTTATATACAGTGGAACACTTTTGAAAAGTGAAAGACATGTATAATTTTTATTCAATCTTATGCTATGATTGATATATTTTCTAAGTGAGATTATAAATCTAAAGGTAATTTCAAGGTTAGTAATTTTTTATGATCGATTTAAGTCTCATGCACCATAATGATAAGATGTTGGGTTCAAGTCCCATCGATTTATGCCTAAGACGCCTTTTTATATGGATAATATATTGAGTTTGAATCTCAATATACCATACTGATGATATTATGATGGCTAAGAAAAAATAATGGGTGTTTAATGAAAAGTCATGAAATTCGACCCATTGAATATGCTCCATTCCATGAAGTGAATGTGATAGCAATATATGATAAGTCTGAAATATGACAACTTACTTCATTCTTGAGGTGTATGTGGTAGCAGTGCATAATATGTCTGAAAGAAGACAAGTGATTAAATGCATATACGCGTGAAGGGACAATATGATTATGATCATCAAAAGTGATGATATTTTCACACGCATATTTTGATCATAAGATATGATAGAGAAAAATTCTCTTCAAGAGAAAAATTCTCTTCATCATATGCATGCCTCGATTTGCTTCTGAAGTAGCAAAATCTTGAAAGAGGTTATAAGCTATCATAATTTGATAGGCTTAAGACACGATTATATTTCATTTCTTGAGAATGAGAAACTTATCAATGCAAATGTGTACTTGATTGTGATGGTATCACAACTCACTTCCGAATGAGGTAGAATAACTGAGAAGAGTTATTTCGAAATCTACTTCTAAAGTAGTAAATCTAAAATTTATTTATATAATAGTAAATCTGAAATTTACTAAAGAAAAAAAAGTACATGTCATGGTAAACTTGGAGTTTACTAGAATAAAAGTTCATAAATTGATATGAATGATTGTGACATCTCGAAGATGTGCATATTAAATATTAGACACGTATTGAAGAACTAGAAGATTCTTCGAGAATTGTTTATGTCATTTTTTTTCATGATAAGTTGGTTGGACCAACTAATGTTGGGATTGACCTTAAATCTAAAAAATATAAAAGGTGAATATGGGCCCTTTCGCCTATCATGTGATATGTTGAAAAGATGCATCAATAAGATGATTACATGTACATTCATTGTCAACTTGGAGTTTGACATTCATAAAGTTGTTTGCTCAATAAAATTGAGTTAAGAATATAATTTTCAGATTGTTCAATCAACAAAGTTATCTTGGTGATGATGGTTTGACATTGAATGCCTTCGATAAATAGCTAAACCATCCCTAATGAGAACAAAGCTTCATGTGTTGATCTGAAATATGATATATTGCATACAATAACACTTGTATGCATTAGACCAATAAATTATGATTATTTCTTCCCCTCAATTGGTTCAAGGTCATGAACCAACTATTCCATCTAATAGTTTTGATGTGCGGTATACGATTAATGAATATACCGTGATGCACAAAGATGGATCCATCAAAGAAGATGGAGGATGTATGTTAGCTTTCCTAACATAAGAGGGAGATTATAAGCAGCTATGAAGTATGTTACGAATTATCTTCAGATCCTCATTCAAAAGATAATTCAAGTCAAATGTCGAATGCATCTCATATTTAAGCTGCAAGTGCTCCTATTTATATCTCTAAAGGACAAAGTCTATGCATGCGTAAAGTATGATACACCAATCTGTTCCAAATGAAATAGTATTTGTATAAAATAAGGAGCAAATAATCATAATAAGAAGGTAATATGCGCTTGAAGAGCCAATGACATAACACTTCATGAAACTTTATGCGAGGTTTATGTACTTGAAAATAATAAAGTGATGAGATCTCAAATGTTATGTCACATTGTGAACCGATACAAAATGATATATCATCAATATCTTTGACACAATATTGTGAAAAATTACGAGGATCTAAATTCTACGTTTATTTAAGCATGCTGACGTAGAAACATTTATCAAGTGATATGAAAGGGTGCATCTTGGTAAGTAAAAACTTATTTGATTTGCAGTCCAGGCACTTGAAGATGTCACACATAAAATGTTGAATATTGTCACTTGACACAATTTGTATTAAAACTTCTTTAAGGATTCAAAATATAAAAGTTTCTAGGAAACTTATTGATAATTCTTATATTGTATAAGCTTATAGCTTGAAAATTATTGAAACTCTTGGAGATTTTTCAAAAGCAATAAGATTATTTACTGAAATGAGAAATATACCAATTTGGATTGGTTATGAAGTACCATATTTTAGTACAATTGGTGCACTCATGTATCTTGTAAAAAACTACAAGACCCAATATAGCCTTTCGCTCAATTTGTTATCAAAGTATAT
>NC_061114.1:71377361-71422698 GCF_002878395.1 Capsicum annuum
AAACTTATTGATAATTCTTATATTGTATAAGCTTATAGCTTGAAAATTATTGAAACTCTTGGAGATTTTTCAAAAGCAATAAGATTATTTACTGAAATGAGAAATATACCAATTTGGATTGGTTATGAAGTACCATATTTTAGTACAATTGGTGCACTCATGTATCTTGTAAAAAACTACAAGACCCAATATAGCCTTTCGCTCAATTTGTTAGCAAGGTATATTTCTACTTCTACAAGGAGACATCAAAATGGGATAAGATACATGCGTTTGTTTTATTCTAAAGATTGCAGTCCCGATCTTACTAGTCATGCTGATGTTGGGTACTCATCTAACCCGCATAAATCTCGGTCTCAAACATACTATGTGTTCACATGTGGGGATACTGTCATATCTTGGAGATATACAAAGCAGTCTATCATAGCCACTTCATCGAATCATGCTGAGATAATAGCTATTCATGAAGCAAGCCGAGAATGTGTATGGTTGAGGTCCATAATACAACTCATTTGAGAAAAATGTGGTGTGAAATATGACAATATACCCATAATTTTATACAGAGATAATTCAGTATACATAGCACATCTTAAGGGAGGATTCATAAATGAAGATAGAACGAAGCACATTTTGCCAAAGATTTTCTACATACATGAGCTACAAAAGAATGATGATATTATCGTGCAATAGATTCGTTCAACTAAAAATGTGATTGATTTATTCACCAAGTCTTCTCCAATTACAACTTTTAAGAAGATGGTGCACAAGATCGGGATGCAAAAGTTCAAGGATGTTCTCATTAGGGGGAGCAAATATGTGTTGTACTCTTTTTTTCCCTTTCAAGGTTTTGTCCCACCGGGTTTTCCTTGTAAGATTTTTAATAAGGCAGCCTATATACGTATTGTTAGAGATGTGTACTCTTTTTTCTTCACTAGATTTTTTTTCCACTGGATTTTTTCTAGTAAGATTTTAACGAGGCACATTATCTACCAATTAGACATTCAAGGGGGAGTGTTATAAATGTATTTACATTATAGTGAATGTCTATCAAGATCTATCAAGATCTACTTTGATATCTATTAGGATTTGAAACATCCGTCTTTTACTCAGACTAGGAGTAAATTTTTCCGATAAATAGAGGGATTTTGTTCATTGTATTTACAATCTTATGATCTCTCATCAGTCAAGAGAAGAAATAAGAATCACTCTCTCTATTCTCTCTACTCTTCTTCTTGTTCTTTATTATTTTATAACAATTGCCATTTTATTTTATTTTATTGCTGAGAAAAATATGTTCTTATAAACTTAATTTTTGCAAAATTTGATCCTTCTCAACACGGGCGCATCCCCCTAGTTTTAGACAGAAAAAAAGATTAACATAATTTTATCAATAAAAACTCTAGGATGTAAATGTTATTGCAATTTTATTTTATTTTATTGCTGAGAAAGATATGTTGTTATAAATTTAGTTTTTACAAGATGTGACCCTTCTCCTCACTATTTGAAGGGTCGTTACAAATAAAGGCGGTGAAACAAAGAGTGACTATACAACAATAACATTATTAGAATAATCATATTTAAACAAAATATCAACTACGATACTGTTTTTTCGAAATATATATTGGAAAAACGGCCCTCCAAGATCATCCAAAAGGGATTTGTATTTAGCAAGAACGTGTGACCCCATGAATAAAACTCTCTTACTAAAAAATGTAACAGAAATGAGTTAGAAATATAGGAGGAATTTTCTATGGATATTGATCACACATTTGATAAAAAAAGAGAGTAAAATAGAAATTTATGACATGTCTGCTTCAACCGTAATTTTACTATATCATCACTAATTAATTATTATAAGTTATTTAAGTATTAAAAAAATTTAAAATATTTAATAAAAAGATAAAATAGACATAAAATTATAAATTAACTCTTGATGTTTTAAATTAACTTGACATCTTATATGAGATCCGTTTAAATTATTTTCATAGGTATTTTTTATAGCACTTTTAATTAGTTATTATGAGTCATTCAAGAAATGTTTGTTTCGCTACTCCAATAGTGATATTTGGCTAACTCTCAAAATTATATCAGTGTCACTTAAATTGGAATACAGGAAAAATTATTATAAATCACAATAATTAAAAACTTAAATTATTTTAAAAATATAATTGACTATCAATGTCATAAAAGTTTAGACAAAGAAAGTATTATAAATTACAATAACTAACAGCTTAAAATAGTAAATTACAACGTCAAACAATAATTATAAATTATAATAGTTGACAACTTAAAATACCTAAAAGCATATTAAAAATATGATTAATTATCTAAATTTTATTTATATCACATAAATTGAGATTAAAAAATAACATATGTTGGGTTTGTGCTAGCATGGGCCACTGAATATCTAGTTCTTATACTATAAATAAATATGAGTAAAAACTGTTAGAAACAGGCAGCTGGAGGTTGTCATGCCTGCTTCCAGCTATTTGCTTGCTCTATGATTTTACTATATCACTTCTAATTAATTATTATATGATATTTACGTATTAGAAAATTAATAAAATTTAATTTAACAATATATATAAGTTTGAGTAACAGTTGTTGGAAGCAGGCAACTGACGATCGCCATGCCTGCTTCCAGCTATCTGCTTGCTTCGTGATTTTACTATATCACTGCTAATTAATTATTATATGGCATTTATATATTAGAAAATTAATAAAATTTAATTTTAAAAATAAAGTAAAATAGATATTTATGACATGTCTACTTCAGCTGCTTCAACCGTAATTTTAATATATCATCCCTAAGTAATTATTACAAGTCATCTAAGTTTTAAGAAATTAATAGTATTTAAAAAAAAGGTAAAATAAATATAATTGATAAATTAACTCTTGATGTTTTAAATTAATTTGACATCTTATATGATGCCCACTTAAATTTTTTTCACAAGTATTTTTTATAGCAATTTTGCTATCAATTCTAATTAGTATTATGAGTCATTCAAGAAGTGCCGGTTTTGCCACTTCAACCGTGATATTTGATTGACTCTCGAAATTATATCAGTATAGCTTTAATTGAAATAGAAAAAAATATTATAAATCACAATAATTAAAAAATTAAATTACTTTTAAAATATAAATTGACTATCAATATCACAAAAGTTTCAACAAGAAGAGTATTACTGTAACACCCCGTATTTTTCAAGCATAATATAAGTCCCAATACATGAGTATTTGTATATGAAATTTTTGAAACACTAATTATTTTTCATTTTAGAGCCTGCCATTGCATAGGAAATTTAATTTGCTTTCCAACGATATAAAATTCGTCCAAATTCGATAATCGGGTAAAAAGTTATGGTAATTTCAAGTTTCAATCGCAAAACACCGTTATTTTAACCCTTAGTGCATTGCGTAGGAAGCCCAAATGACAATTGTTGATTTCCAGTGTGACTCCACGATCATGACGCATCGTGAAGTAGACCAATTTCTCTTTTGTTAATTTCCAATGGGTCTCCATAATCATGGCGCGTCACGGAGATGGCCAAATTAGCATCCACAGGCTTACCGCGATGGTGGCGCATCGCGGCATTTGTCCAGGTCCCAGTTGTCCCTTTTCCAGTAACTTGGCGCGATAGTGGCGCATCGCACCTAGGCCAAAAATTGGGATTTCAGTTTCCAGCTTGTTTTTTTAAATTTGTTTAAGGGTATTTGGGTATTTTTTCTAAGACCTAAACTCACCCTAAACACAAAATTTAACCCCTAATTGACCTAAATACTCATCATCATTCACTTTCTTTCAAATTAAAAATCCTATCTTTCAAGAACAATAAACCCTAGCTCTCAAGAATCAAGTTTAAATCTCAAGAACTCTCCATCAATCCTTCCAAATTTATCATTCCAGGTATGTTAGATGTTCATCCATGGATTTCTTTCATCCATGGAGTCCAAGTATCCATTTTAATTACAAATCTATCATATTTTCAAGATTTATGATATTAAATTGTGATTTAAAACTATCAATCTCCATGAACTTCCATGAATATTGATTTTATACCATACTTTAATGGAATTATCGTTGTTATTAAATCCCCCATGTTTTAATATTGTCATTCTTTTAATTAGATCATTATTTAGTGTTATAAATGTTGAAGTCATGCTATTATTTCAAGATTTATAGAATTCCCATGAATTGACTAAACTATGAAGTACAAGTGTTTGATAAAATGTCTACAAGAGTGATTTATTTGATAAGAGCCTTCATGTTTTGGCCTTCAAGCTTTAGTGTCTTTTCAGTATTGTTGTTTTGAGTCTAGGGGGTATTGAATACCCAAAAACCATAGCTGTTTATTTAGTCTAGTCTCAGTACATTACAGAATAGTCATCAGATTATATTATGAGCATTATCAGAATAGTCAGATATCAGTCATTTAACTCAGAACACTCTAGTATCTTAGTGTCTTTCAGTTGGGAGTAGGATTTAGCACCAAGCAAGTGTAGGAATGGCGGATTCCCCATCAGATAGGCAGAGTCAATAGTAGCAGTCCCTATACTCCAGAACTACGTAGCCAGCATAGGATATGAGTAGTCACCCGTCAGATAGGCTTGACTATCTTGCAGGGGTCGCCCATTAGTTCAGGCTTGACACCCTTAGTCCTTTGGATATTATATCAGTTTAGTGGATCCACACAGTCATTGTTAGTACCCGTGAAATGGTATTAACACCCTTCCAGTTGGGATTACAAGTTAGACCCCGATTAGCTCAAATTGGGGAATGTCGGTTAGATGATACCTCCCGCAGTCTCAGATATAGTCTCAGTTATAGTCCCAACCCAGTTATTCAGTCTTAGTGTTGTTTGACCAAAGCATACAAATTTTAGTTATCTCAGTATTTTAGTTTATTGATTTTACTTAGTTCATGTTACATATGTATCCACAGTATTTACAGATTTTTATGCATTTTCAGTATCTACACATTCCATGCTCTTTACTCAGTACTCTATGCTTTATATGAATATCCAGATAATTATTAGTTTTGTTCATGAAACCATGCATACCAGCTACCTCATTTAGCATACCAGTACATTCAAAGTACTGATCGCATACCTTTCTTTTGTGGTATGATGTATCATATCATAGACGCTGACGCTCAGTTCTCGGATCACACCTAGTCCTTCAGATCATCGGTAATATAGTAGCAGTGGTGAGTCATCATCATCCGAGGATAGATTATATTATTTCATGTCTTTATATCAGTAGTTAGTAGAGTTAGTTGGGGCCTGTCTCATTAACTCACAGTATTTAGTTTAGAGGCTTTTCAGACACTACAGTTAGCTATTCATATTATTCAGATTTGAATATTTTATCAGATTCATAATTTAGTAGTTATTTCATAATTAAAACCTTATGGCATTTCAGTTATTCTTTCACATTCATGATTAGTAGAGTAAGCACCGTGTAACGACTAGAGGGTAGTCTCGGGTCGTTACAAACTTGGTATCAGAGCCTAAGGTTTTAAAGTGTCCTAGAAAGTCTGAAAGTGCCATTTTATTTTATTTTATTGCTGAGAAAAATATGTTCTTATAAACTTAATTTTTGTAAAATTTGATCCTTCTGAACACGGGCGCATCCCCCTAGTTTTAGACAGAAAAGAAAGATTAACATAATTTCATCAATAAAAACTCTAGGATGTAAATGTTATTACAATTTTATTTTATTTTATTGCTGAGAAAGATATGTTCTTATAAATTTAGTTTTTACAAGATGTGACCCTTCTCCTCACTATTTGAAGGGTCGTTACAAATGAAGGCGGCGAAACAAAGAGTGGCAGTACATTAATAACATTATTAGAATAATCATATTTAAACAAAATATCAACTATGATATTGTTTTTCTGGAATATATATTAGACAAACGGCCCTCCAAGATCATCCAAAAGTGATCTGTATTTAGCAAGAACGTGTGACCCCGTGAATAAAACTCTATTACTCAAAAATGTAGCAGAAATGAGTTAGAAATAGAGGAGGAATTTCCTATGGATATGGAATACCCTTTCTTTCTTTATTATTAACTAGTAAATTTACCCGTGCTTCGCGCGGTGATAAGAAAATCAAAATATAGTCTTTTGACAACTTGGATAAAACTTGTGGAGGGGCAGGAGTATACAAAAATCTTTGTTAGACAGTTTTTTCATGCCTCATCTTCCGCCATAAATTTTGTTAAAAGTCAATATTCATTAATTAATAAATCTCTTAGATAACTTGTAAAAAGTAAATTAACAATAAGACATTCATGCTTAGTTTGTACTTTTAATGATTAGTGATATAAGTTAAAATCTCATTCACTTGAAAATAGAAACTTCAAATATAATACCCTAGCTTCACCTAAATGAAATGACTCCTCCATCTCACTAACAAAAAGATGAAAATGAACAATACAAAATTGATAGAAGCATTGATAGGCAAATAAAATTACCAAAATCTTTAAAAAAAAAAAATTAAAAAAAATCTGATTTATGCACTTTATACTAAAAAGTCTTGAAAGTTAGGTACCATTGATATTATACTGCTATTTAAGAAGCGAAAACACTCTAAAAACTTGAGAAAATAAAATTTTAAAAATAAGTACTATATTACAGGCCGGGGGTCTATCAGAAATAGTCTCTCTACTTCATCTGTGGTAGTGGGATGGACTGCGTACACTTTACGCTCCCCATACCCCACTTGATGGGAATACACTAGGTATGTTGTTGTTGTAAGTACTACACTGTAGAAAGCTTTAAGGAATTCTTGCTTCAATCACTATTTCCTTCTCCACCATTTCAACCGTACTACTTGTTCGGCTTCAATTCAACGATAACCAAACCTCTCGAATTTTTTCAACAGAACTGCAACACTTAAATTGACATTGTTGACGGATGGTTCTTAGAAAGCAAATCAATTCGGATCTAATTATTTGTATAGAGAGTGCTTAGAGATGCCAAAAGTCCAACCTGAATTCAAGCAGTAGTCAAAGATTTTTAACAAACAACCAACGACTAACAAACATCTTTCCTTAGTACTATTATCAATATGGATCTATTTGCGAGTAACTAAATAAATGAACAACAACAATAACATATTCAGTATACTCTCATACAATGAAGTTTAAGAAGGGCATAGTGTACGCAAAACTTACCGCTACCTCAGAGGAAGAGAGAGTGTCTCTGCTAGACCCTAAATTTCAAGGAAAATCAAATCAAAGCAATCAGAAAGAAGGTAACAGAACAAAACATGTTGAATGGTAACTACATAAAATTGATTAAAATAATGTAAATTAACTCCACATGATTTCTAAACAATAGTTTAATAAACTAATCATGAATCAACAGAATCTTACATAGTGGGCTTTGTTGCATAAGATCTCCCCCAACCATTATTATCAGGCTAAATAAAGAGTAATTCTTGAAAAACCATAGTAGAAAATCTAATAGCACATGCCTTTGAAGATTTGATAGTTTTAGCTTCAAGTCCTTCAGATGCAGCTTGAGGAATCCTTGTATAATATCCGTATCTACTTAATGACCATCCATCATATGAACACTCCAAATTGCATTTTTATCTAATCTCCCTTCAAATAAAGGATTAAACATGACAAAATATGTAGACTTACTAATACTATGTAGGTATATATTGGTTTGCTTGTTAATGGTACTTACATTTTACAAAAAGATAACCTCTCACACAGAAGTGAAGCAGGGTATCTCCCAAAATTCTCTAAACCGAATTCCAATTTTTATACCGATAGGTTAATCTAGCAATAGTGTAAGCCCACCTCTTGTCCTCTATTAAGTCTTTATATCAGTTTGTATTCTTATCTAAAATATATATTGTATTAAAATATGAAAATACCCTCGTAAAAGGTAAAAAGTTATTCCTATGAAGTCATCCACTCCAAAGTGGATCTCCAGAGGATGACACACTATACTTAAATCATGAAGTTGGAATAGTGGGGGAATGGCCTCTGTGGCGCACAAAGTCAATATTACCCCTTGGCTCCTTAAATCATGAAGTTGGAATAGTGGGGGAATGGCCTCTGTGGCGCACAAAGTCAATATTACCAACTACTACTTATCCAGTTCATGTAATTGTTAGAAGGTGATTATCATGTCCCTAATCCTAATTCCATAACAAGATCCACAATATTCACACATATATACATTCACATAGTTCTAAAACACAAAATTTTGGAGGTGTATCAAAAATCAGTCAAAATATAACTACTTTCCTAAATACTTAAAATCTCCTAATTACATAAAAATAAAATACAATACAATACAAATAATAACATGATACGACACAAAATTATCCTAGACATGTCAGTTCTACAACCATACCACGACCAATGGGAAAATAAGCACGGCAATAAAAACTTATGGATGCATGGTATGCCCACCCCAATGAAAAACTTCAAACTATCCTTAATGTGCTAAAACAAAATAAAACAGAGGGAGATGATAACATACCTGGGATCCACTAGGCACTCAAATCAAGAGTACCCCTAGAGGAGTCATTTCGCTGGAAGAGGTGGTAGTGGTGGTGGTGCACTACTAGATGATACACCCGCTACTATAGATGTACGCCTCTCCCTATCGATGAATACAGACTCCATAAAATCATGCCTGGCCTTTTTAACGGCCTGGTCATAAGGTGAATCAGGGCCCTGTAAGCCATTTATGAGACCTCTCTTGGCCCTATATGTTGGAACCTCCTCATAACCCTTCGCCGAAAAATCAAACTATCTCGGTGCGCATGAAGATGATATCTGGACCACCTAGGGTATAACTGAGGGAGTGGCTATAATATGGCTTTTCATGCTATAACCCATCTCTTAAACTTATTAAGCTATGTATAGAAGTCAACACGTAACTCAAATAGTGCAGCACTCATTGCAGCCCCTCATTGGGCCTGTGCTTGCTCAAATCTAGTCCTAACCCATGATCATATATGCTCGTATAGGGTGTTTATCTCAGTCTCGACAACCCTCACTCTAGCATCTATAGCCCTCTGGTTGTCCATTAAGATCTATAAAAACTTGCTAGATATAGTGATTATACCAGAAGAGGGAGTTGTAGTGGATGGGTGAGTAGGCTTTGAAGGTACACCCACTAGCTTTAAGGTCGAACCTAAATCTGAAGAAGAAGGAGTTGGTGTCCCCTCACCCTGTGTACTAGATTCTGGAGCCTCTGTCTGCTCATCTATCTTGATCTCAATACCAACATCCACATCACCTTGATGTGCTTCATCAGGATCTACAGAAATGATTGGGCCATTAGACTGGGTTTTTGGTATTGCTGTATACTATCTCAATCTCCTAGAAGATCCTGGATATGCCAAATCCCTCATAGTCCTAGTCTGTGCAATCATTATTGCAGGTACCTTCTTATCTATACCTGGTATGTCAGGCACACCAGTCAATCGCATAGCCTCTAAATCATGCAAGGGAATAGTAGGTTAGTCAACTCCCCAATGGCTCTATTATATAACTCATACCTGAGAATGGAAGCAAAATCAACATCATATCTAGCCATCAGACAAGAAACTAGTGTAGCTCCCTTCCACATCAATGTATTATTCAAAGCAGTGGGTGTCAGTATGTATCTAATCAGGTACTACCAAAACTTGGCCTCAAATATTAATAGGCCCTTCTTGATCATATCATGCCCCTCAATCCATGGGGTTGCATCACCCAGAGGTGAAATATAATTAGCTATCCACTTAGCCATCTCGACCCTCTTACATCGCTGCTCAGCCTCCTGCATGATATATTGATCACGTGCAATCCTCAGCCTGTGGTCACACTTAGTTGTAGAGGCAAGAATAATTTAATCTGGGCTAAAGATAACTCTACGAATAGTCTCTGTTGATATGTCAACTCTGACCCCTCTAACCAGTGTGTGCTCAAGTTGTGGCTGCCTAGCAAATTTGATCAAGCCTTGATGTCTATTCATAAGAAGGGCCATGGTATCTCTATAGAATTCATAAAATTCTTGTACCATGGTCGGGCTATATAAATCAAGTTGCTAGTCATCCAATCTAGATGATATTTATCAAATAGTTTCTCTAGCTATGGACTCAATCTACCCCTGATAGGTCAATCTGGCACACCCCATTAATGTACCTCATAGGCCTATCTGCTTCCCATACATGGTTTTTAATAGTAAAGATCTCCTACATCCTAGGTACATACCACCTCTTATGTCCCTCCTCAGGAGGTGCATCTAAAGCATGTACAGGAGGACTCTGCCCCTACTGTACTGACTCATCATGGTTAGCCTGATCTGTACCCTTCAAACTGGGATCCATTTATCTGTTGTACATGTGTAGTGTCACCCTCATTAGACTGGGGCATCGCTGATGGCTTCTCTTGCTTTACCTCATCAGATGAATCCTATGACACCTCCTCAAATTGGGGGTCCTGAGCAGCAACATGTAGAGTAGACTCAAAGTATATCTCCTCATCATCAGCAGCAGTAAGTGGAGGAGTGTGTGGTGCTGACGTCCTGATAACTTCATCATCGATCGGGCTGCATATGACTGAGCATCCTAGAAAGTTTGTCCTCTCATAACTCTGCGTGTCACCTTAACTGCAGCATCTCTACATCGCTGTCTCGGGTACTTCTCAACTGAACCACTAGGCTTGGGAGACTCTGCTCGGCTCCTCGAAATACTGACCTTCATCTTTTTCATAGCCTTAGGTATCATCCATACCTAAAAAACCAGTTGTTAGTTTGCATCAAAAGTGAGGGATAGCAAAAGTTGAAAAAAAACTCAAAATTTAAAAAGTTCAAATTTTCCCTTAATTTTCAAACCCCTATAACCTATTTGAAATTCCAACAAGTCCAATGTACACACACTTATCATAAATTAGAACTTTCAAACCAAACAAACATGCTCAACTATTGGTATTACTTTCACTCATTCAAGTTCAACTTTCGATTGGGGCCTAACTTTAGATTTTTCTTCGCAACAAGACTCAAAATTATGTTTTTAGGCTACTTCAAGGATTCTAACTACAACCATGATAATTTTTATATATATTGCAATGGAATACACTTATCAACTTGTTTAAACAATAGATAGATCAACACATAACCAATAGGAGCTAAGAAAGTTTCCTTTTATATGAAGAATCGGAAAAGAATAATGAAGAAGTTGTGCAAACCAAAGTTGGAACTTGTTTTTAGTGTGTTGTAACAAGTTGGTATCTCAAACAAGTGATAATTTAGCCTTTACTTAAGTGTGTCGTTAGTTGGTGTGTTAAGAGGAAAGTTTCAATTCAATGAGAAAAGTGAAGTTTTGAGAATTAGAATGAGTTAGAATAACGTTAAGGTTGTTTTTATAGAGGTGGGGACAGTTTTACGTCATATATAAGTGTTGGTGGGACGAAAATTTAAATTTAAAATTGGGCCCAAAATTGGCCAACCCGCAGCAACTATCTGTGGCCTGCACCTGCAGTCAGGCTATGGGCACAGGTGCCACCTGTGGCTAGTAGGTGCTGGGCGCATATGTTGGCCCAATATTTTCGCCCGCTTTCCTGCAGTCCGGACTTGGCGTTTCAATATTTTTCCATATACTTATGTTCCCGTAACCTAAGTTTGAGGTCCCAAAAGTAAAAATTGATGCCAAAGTCCACAACCCTACACATTTTGTTCATCCTCAAAATATCAACTTTTCGGCTTATTACTCAACTTACCATGTGGGACTTGTGACCCTGATGGGTTGATCACATAGCCCACTTACCTGGAAATTGATGAATGTAGCAATTTTTTTATCACATTTCGAGTAAGTCCATGATCTAAAAACCAATAAAAAGGAAAAATAATAAAAATGTGAACACTAAAAATTGTGGGTTGCCTCCCACTCAGCGCTTGATTTAACATCATAGCATGACGTTGCTATGCTGGTTACTCAACATTCACCAACAATCCCATGGGTTTCCTCCCATGCATCGCTTGATTTAACATCGCGGCACGACGCGGGTACCTTGAATACTCAGAATTCATCAAGATACCCATAGGAATATCCTCCAGGGTCATCATTACTATAAATCACCAACACAACCCGCATGTCAGTTGGCTACTTCATTGACTTTCCAATGCTGAATGTAGCCTCCTCACCATTGACTTGGAATTTTAGCTCAACTTTCTCCATGTCAATCATAGCTCTGCCTGTGGCCATAAACAATCTTTCCAATATAATGGGCATCTCTGTTTCAATCTCACAGTCTAGGAAGCCAAAGTCAGTTGGAAAGATAAAGTTACACACCCTCATGATAACATCAAAAGAGATTCCCATGGGATTCTTCACTATGCGGACGACCATCAATAGCCGCATCGAAGTCAGTTCTGAAGGGTTCAAGCCTAATTGCTTGAATACAACCAACTACATCAAATTAATATTTGCTCCTAAATCACACAAGGCTCTAGAAAATTGGGACGACCCAATAGTACATGGTATAGTGAATGTACCAGTATCACCCTTTTTTTGTGCCAAAGACCTAGTTATAATTGCATTGCAATGGTGCATACCATCAACATCCTCAAATATTGCTCCTTTTTTCCTTGTTACCAATTGTTTCATGAACCTGGCGTATCCAGGCATCTGATTTAATGCCTCTAGAAGAGATATGTTTAAGCTTAATTCTTTCAGCATATTAATGAATTGCTTGAACTTACCTTCAACTTTCTTCTGCCTCAATCTCTGAGGATAATGTAGGGGTGGTATTGGAATTTGTCTAATTTTTGGGTCAGTGACTAAACCCTTACCTTTATCTTCAATAGATTTACCTTTATCAGTTGTTACCTTCTCAGACTTAATAGTAGGTGTCTCGTCATCAATATCTTTTATAGCAGGTCATGGGGGATCAATAGTAGTGATACCACTCCTCATGGTAATAGCAATTACATGACCATTATTTTTAGGATTTTGTATTATTTTGCTCGGAAGGGTACCTGGCTACCTCTGATTTAGAATTTCTAACATCTCCCTAACTTCGTGCTCCAACTGCTTAATAGTAGTGGCATGTGACTCAATCTTCTGGGTCAATCCTAAAATATTGGCCTTAATCTCCTTAAGGATGATCTCTTGGTTTTCCTGACCCTTCACCAGCTTAGCCAGCATCTCTTTCATTTTGGATTTTAATCTCGTCTGTCAGGTGGAATGTATTTATCTCCATTCTCTCTTTAGTTATCTTTTTTCTCTAGTCACCATCTTGCTCTCAGCTATAATCTCGATATTTGTCATAATAGTTCCAACCTTGGTTCCCTTTCCCTTAGGCTCGGGAACCCGCCATCTAATGGTCCAGGTAATTTGCTTCCTTCTCTAGTTCTGACTCGTAAGCTTTGGAAGCTGACCCTTGTGCTGCTACTGCATTTACCTTTTTTGAAGTCAATGTTGCAATCTACTTTGTAAGTATCCCAGATCAGTTCTTAGCAACGCAATCTCTTAAGCTACTATGTCATCAACTACTTATTGGTTGTAGGAGGCACCAATAGCATAAGTGCTAAATCCCATCTCAACCTCTTGAGTTTGCCACCCTCGGTTAGTGAGAGAGATCTGATCTAACATCTCTAAAGTTACCTCCTAGCTTAGTCTCATAGAAGCTCCTTCAGATATGGTGTCTGCCATGTCTCTAAAGTTGATAGCCAAGTCTCGATAGAATATCTCTAATAAGCACATCCCTAACAATCGATGATTGGGGATCATACTCACTTTCTTCTTAAACCTAAACCAAGATTTGTAGATAGACTTTGACTGTAGTTGCCTGAAATTATAAATCGCATCCTAAAGTTGCAATATCCTAGATAGGGAAAAGAACTCGTTCAAGAATTACTTACGCAACTCGTTATATGTAGTGATAGAGCCTTTTAGAATTTCCCCTAACCATAAAGATACTTCTCCTATAAGTGAGATAGGGAAAGCCTCAGTCTAAATGCTTCATGATTCATCCCTTTATTTGTGTACGAACTGCAGATCTCAAGGAAATTTGCAAAGTTCAAGTTTTCATTATTTGTAGGCAGACCTGCAAACACAACCTCAAGATTTAGAAATTAGATTATTGCGCTTGTGATATGGCTTGCCTGGGGGGGAAATAGAAAGAACTATGGCTCCAGTGTCTGACGGCTCCACATATCCCAAGTCTTCTTCATCATCTATATATGCCTGCATATACTAATATGTTGGGATTATTTGAACACGGGCACCTCTAGCTCTATTCTGGTTTCCACTAAGTGTTGCTCCTTGGTCTGCTGCTTGTCTCTGCTCAGCTAGCTCTGCCTCCCTAGCTACTCGCTGAGTTTTTTTTACTTCCCTTCTTTCAGCTTCAGCTTGAGCTATTAGATCACCAGTCTATCGATCAACAATATCCTACACTCCTTCAGGAGGTGAGGGAGCTACAACATCACTAACCCCTTCAGGAGGTTTATCTCTTTTATGCTCATACATCCTACCAGGTGTTTGTAGTATACTCTCTAGATTTAGATTCAGTAGGAGTAACGGATTTCCACTACACCATGGTCTAAGTAAACACCGGTGTATGTCTAACTAAGAATAAAAATAAAAACCCAAAAACTGCAACAAATTCAAATCACAACTCAACACTGTGATCTCCATCAACGATGCCAAAATTTTGATAACGTCCAAACAACACCTTCTGTTAGATGATGATATTACTTTGTAGATCTTAGTAGTTGTAGTCCATGGAAAGAACAAGAAAAGTAAATGGCGGGGTTTGATTTAGTAATCTCGAGTAAGTAATTATATCAACTTTAGTTGTAATTAGTATACGTGAACACTAGGGTTTTTTTTCCCTAACTTCTCAACTCCGTAGGCGTATCATGCTTTGTTGAACCAACACGATACTTTGCCTGCAAAGTCGATAAGTTATGTACCTTTTGCAGTATTTCAGACGAGCAGAAGTATTTCACCCTTTACCTTTTGAGTTTAAGGATGTCACCTTACTAAGCCTTATCTTGATCCCAATTAACTATTACCTTTTGAGTGTCTAGTTATTATATAAAACATAACCATCATACTAATATAGAACCTAGAAGTGTTGATTGATAGTTAAACTCAAAATTACTATTGTCTTTATCTTTTCCTAGTAGTAACTCCTCTTTTGGAGTAAGAATCAATATCTAGGCGGGATCCTAATATGTACACCCATTAAGAAATTGATTATAATAAAGATGAAGCAATGCATGCATTGGTATCGATTCAGAACAATGAAACCACTTACCCTACTTTATCAATCCGCCAGAGTTTCCACAACCCTAGCTATAGATTTTAATCGCTCATGCTTGTAAAGAAATCAATAGCATTCATATTCTAAAGCATGGATGAAATCACAATGATAAGAAGTAATAAAACTCACAACCGTAATTATATTAATAAACCATAGTTAATACAAGAAAATCACAAGATCAAAATCAGATCTTGGAATCAAAATATGATTATGAATATCAAAGTTGCATAACTCCTACTAAGAAGTACATAAAGTGTATTTATAGTACATAAGGAAAACCTAAAACCAAAGCTCAAACAAAATAGGAGAAAATTAGGTTGGTGGCCATATGTGGTCTGTACCCGCGGTCTAGTACTGGGCGTAGGTAGTACATGCGGTCCTGACACTGGGCGTAGGTACAAATCGCAGGTATCAACAACAAAAATCCTGCAAGTTCAACTTTTGGGATTTTGGTTACTTTGCCTACATGCAGTCTGTAGGTCCTACATATGGCCACATGTTGACTTGATAAGTGCCGAGAGTCATATTTTCATCTCTTCTTTGATTCTCAAACATGCTTTGCTAACAAACAAGATGGAAAAAATCCTGAATATCTATAATTTCTCCAAAAAGTTTCCAAAAATGCCTTTTTACCTTTTTCAGGAACTTAGCATCCAAAATATGGTACCCTAAAAACCATACCCAAAAGGAATCATATCTAAAAAATAACCTTAGAAACTTATATCTTTTCCTTATTATAAACATAGAAAGTGCTATATTTCTATAGAACATCAGTGATCTTATATCCATGATGGACTTGAGATACCCATCATGCCCAAGCCCTGATTCGGGTCATGACAAGCTTGGTATCATAGTGTAGGCTTATAGTCATTGCGTTTACACAAAGACGTGTCAAGTAGAGTCGTTTTTCTAGGTATGTAGCATGCCACACTTATAAGAAGAAGGCTACGAGGCATTTAGGAATGTTTTTATTTTTTTGATTCTATTTTCGGGCTATAGAGTCTAGTGTTAAGAAATTTCTCTAACTCCTTGCTTTTTCGTATTTCAGATTATGCCTCCTCAAAGATTTAAGGTACGTATAAACTATACTGGGAACTTTGTCCTACTAGAGGACAACGTGGAGAGGACTCACCCTGTGTATAAAGTGAAGACCCGATCTAGGGTCCCTGCTCCTAATAGTGTTGCTCTACTTGGAGTTCCACCTTCCCCTTCTAGTCCTCCTCAGGCTTCTTGGGGTGGTGATTCTTATAACCATCTACCTCAAGGGTGACATCTCTAATGTGAAGTTTCACCGATCTATTTATTTGCCTACTCAGTTGGTGATATCTCAGTCTAATCAATCGGATCATGTTGGTTGTGTTGCTTATTCATTTGAGTTTACTCAAGTGGGCTAGTTCATAAGATTGATTCCCCCAACCTTTATAGGCTCTAGGGTTGAGTAGGATCCTCAAGGTTTTATGAATGAGATAGAGATGATTTTTAGAGTGATGCTTGCTATTGATTTTAAAGGTGTAGAGTTTGTTACGTAGCAGATGAAAGATATAGCTTATTAGTGGTATGAGGAGTGGGTGAAGTTGAGGGGTGATTATATAGAGCCAACATTATGGGATGAGTTTTTGATTACTTTCTTAATCACTTCTATCCTCGGGAGCTAAGGGAAGTTAAGGCAGAAGAGTTTATTAATCTAAAGTAAGGTAAGATAAGTGTGAAGGAATATGTGTTGAAATTTCAGTAGTTGTCTCGTTATGGTCCAGAGTTAGTTTCTAACTAGAGATCTAAGATGTGGAAGTTTGCTTCTTGGTTGTCCCATGACTTGGTAGTGGAGTGTAAGGCTGCAATATTGAACACTGATATGGACATCTCCTGACTTATGGTTTATACACAGCAGGTTGAGGACAAAAAAAAGAAATAGCCATATATTGGGGAGAGTAAGAGGAATAAGTTTAGGTATTTAGAGAAGATTAGGGGGTCAGTAGAATAGTGGGAGAGATGGCAGACTATGGACCAAGAAGAAGAACGGGGGAAATTCTTATTTGTCTGCTAGTGCTCTTTATCCTAAGCCTTCGACCGACCGTCGTTCTCAGGCTAGCGGTGATTCTAAGGGTCAGGGGGCCCAGTCTCATGCTAGTAGAGCCTAGTCAACCCCGCCTTATTCTTTGTGTCATTTTTACGGTTAGTTTCATCATGGTTATTGTAAGGAGGGGAGGAATCGGTGTTATAATTATGGTCAACTTGGTCACCTGTAGTGGTATTGTCCTTCATCCAAGGTTGCTACTAGAGATAATAAAGTTTTGGTTGTCACATCTTCAGCTCATGCGTCAAAGGGTGCAACTTTTAGTACCAGCACTGGACAAAAAAGCCTCTATGCACTTATTACTCGATAGGAATTTAAGGCATCTCTAGACATTGTTACTGGTATGTTATAACTTTTCTCTCGTGATATCTATTTTTTTGCTTTCTTAAGTAACCCCTTATGTGGTTGTGCATTTTAGTTTTAGTCCTAAAAGTATTTCTGGCCCATTTCCTATGTCTACCCTAATGAATGATTCTATTATGGCTAGAAAAATCTATAGGGGTTTTCTGGTGTCTATCTTCCATAGGGAGACATTGGTGGACTTGATAGATCTTGATATGGTGGATTTTGATGTTATGTTAGGGATGGATTGGCTTCAATCGTGCTATGCTTCTCTTGATTATAGAACCCAAAAGGTTAGTTTCCATTTTCTTAATGAGCGAGTATTAGAATGGGAGGGGAGTTCTTAAGTGCCTAAAGGAAGGTTTATTTCCTACCTTAAAGCTCAGAAATTGACTTCAAAAGGGTTTTATATCATTTAGTCTGGGTTAAGGATTTCGACTCTAAAAGTCCTCCTTTGCAATCTGTCTCTATGGTTAATGAATTTCCTAAAGTGTTTCTCGATGATCTTCCTGGAATTTCTCCTGATAGGGAAATAGACTTTGGGATTGATCTTTTACTGAAAACTTATCCTATTTATATTTCTTCATATAGAATGGCTTCGGTTGAATTAAAGAAGCTAAAGGATCAATTAAAATATCTTCTTGATAAAGGGTTCATTTGCCCTAGTGTTTCTTCTTGTGGTGCTCCTATGTTTTTTGTGTGGAAGAAAGATAGGTCTCTTCAGATGTGTATTGTTTACCGTCAGTTAAATAAGGTGACAGTGAAGAATAAGTACCCTCATCATAAGATTGATGATCTTTTTGACTAGCTTTAGGGAGTTAGATGTTTCTCTAATATTAATCTTCGTTCGGGCTATCATCACTTGAAAATTTTGGAGGTTGATATTCCCAAGACTAATTTCCGTATAGGAATAGTCACTATGAGTTTTTGGTTATGTTATTTGGATTGAATAATTCTCCGTATACATTTATGGATCTTATAAATCGGGTTTTCAGGCAGTTTTTAGACTTGTTCGTTGTTGTCTTCATGGATGATATCTTAGTGTATTTTAAGAGTGAGGCATATCATTCCAATCACCTCCAAATTATGTTGCAAACCCTTAAAGATCAGGAGTTATATGCTAAGTTTTATAAATATGAGTTGTGGTTAGATGATGTGACTTTTCTTGGTCATATTATTTCTAGTTAGGGGATCAAGGTAGATACACCAATAGTTGAGATGGTAAAGAAGTGGCCTACACCCATGACTCTGAATGACATTAGGAGCTTCTTGGGCTTGGCCGGGTATTATAGAAGGTTTGTGGAGATTTTTTATTCTATTGTTGCTCCATTGAAAAGATTGACCCAAAAGAAGTTTAAGTTTTTGTGGGTCCAATACTTGTAAGGGTAGCTTTGAGAAGTTGAAGGATAAGCTGACTTCTATGCCAATTTTGATCCTACCCGAGGGTACTATTGGTTTTGTTGTGTTTTTTATATGTCTCGTGTGGTACTAGGTTGTGTGTTGATGGCGCATTAAAAGGTTGTGTCCTACGCTTCTAGGCAGCTTAAGGTTCATGGAAGGAACTATCTAACTCATAATCTAGAGTTGGCGGCTGTGGTTTTTACTTTGAATATTTGGCACCATTATCTATATGGGGTACATATGGATATCAATTTGGATCACAAGAGCTTGAAATATGTGTTCACACAGAAAGAATTGAACCTCGAGCTGAGGAGGTGGCTTTAATTGTTTAAGGATTACGCCATAAGCCTTTACTACTATCCAGGTAAAGCTAATGTTGTTTTTGATTCTCTTAGCATGTTATCCATTGGGAGATTATCCCATGTTGATGAGTAGAAAAGTGGATTAGTGAAGGACATTCACAAATTGGCTAACTTAGGGGTTTATCTTTTGGACTCTAAGGATGAAAGAGTTATTATTTAGTAAATGGTCAAATCATCTCTTGGTGCTGAGGTAAAGGAAAAGCAGGGTTTGGATCCCATTCTTATGTAGATTAAGGATAATATGGGTTAACAAAGGTTATGGCTTTTGATAGTGGGGGAGATGGTATTCTGAGGTATCAAGGTAGGTTGTGTGTTCCTAATGTTGATGGACTATGGGAAGGATTCTGACTAAGGCTCATGAGTCTCGATGTATATTTTATCTAAGTTTGACTATAATGTACCATGACTTGAAGGAAATCTACTGGTGTAGCAATATAAGGAGGCATATAGCAAATTTTATGACTAAGTGTATGGTTTATCAGTAAGTCAAGGTGGAGAACTTGAGGCCAGGTAGCATATCTCAAGAGATAGAGTTACCTGTGTCAAAGTGGCAGATGATCATTATAGATTTTATTATGGATCTTTCAATGGATCTCAATTAGTATGATTCGATTTGAGTCATTATGGATAGAATGACTAAGTCCGCTTACTTCTTGCCTGTGAGGACTAACTACTCTGGAGAGGACTATGCTAAGTTGTTTATTCAGGAGATTGTGAAATTGCATGGTGCACCAGTGTCCATTATTTCAAAAAGAGGTACACAGTTTTCATCTCGCTTTTGGCATTCATTTTAGAAAGGTTTGGGTACACAGGTAAATGTTAGCACCGCTTTCCACCCTAAAATGGATAGAAAGGCAGAGCATACTATTCAGACTTAGAAAGATATGCTAAGGGCCTATGTGATTAAATTTAAGGAAAGTTGGGTTGACCATTTACCTCTTATTGATTTTGGCTATAATAATAGTTATTATTCAGCATTTAGATGGCTCCTTTTAAGGCTCATTATAGTAGAGGTGTAGGTCTCCTATCAAATGTTTGAGGTTAGTGAGACTAGGTAGTTTGGTCTTGACTAGGTCCACCAAGAAAGGTAAAAGTGATTAGAGAAAGACTTAAGACTTCTCAAATTCACAAAAATTCTTATGCGTACGTGAGGCGAAGAGAATTGGAGTTAGAAGTAAATGATTGGGTATTCCTGAAGGTGTCTCCTATGAAAAGAGTCATGAGATTTGGGGAAAAGGGAAACCTCAGTCCCTGTTACATCGGTCCATATCAGATTTTGAAGAGAATTAGGAAAGTTGCTTATGAGTTGGACTTGCCTGGGAGTTTGGGTTCTATTCATCAAGTGTTTCATGTGTCCATACTTAAAAACGTATGTGGGTGATCCTTTCTTGATAGTACCTGTTGAGGATTTTAGTTTCATGGATTTCTTATCTTATGAAGAAGTCCCAGTTGAGATATTTAATAGTCAAGTTCGTAGATTATGGAGCAAGGATTTAGCTTCGGTAAAGGTCCTTGGGAGAACCAAAAGTTAGAAGAGGTTACATGGGAAGCTGAGGAAGATATGAAGTCTAAATACCCATTCTTGTTCTCAAGGTTGAATGAAAGAGCTTAAGGTATGAGCTTCAATTTCCTCTTGTCATTTTTCTGAGTGTGTCATTTGATTGTAGTGTATTCTTGCTATTGTCATGCTAAAAGTGTCCTAACTCATCATTCGGGGATGACTGATCCTAAGGGGGGATAATGTAAGGCGCTTAAAATTTTGATCAATTTACTTTTGACCTTTTCATTTTTGAAATATTGATTTTTGACTTGAATTGTGTTTGGGAATGTTAAAAGGATGTTCTCAAAAAGTTTCAAATTTTGGAAGGGGTTCGAGGTCATTTTGGGACCCCGAAGTAGTAAGGGTCTATGATTTAACCGTGTCACAGAGGCTACCTTCCACGATATCGGTGTGGCATGGAGGATAGTCTCCGCAACATTGGCATGTCATGCCAAAGTGTAATTTTTGTGTAGTTTTTTTTATTCACTTAGGATGAGGGTCTTTTGGTATTTTTACCTTTTCTACAATTTTTAAACATAAATAGTTTTCTTCCCATCATTTTTCAAAGATCAAATCTCTCTATTTCACTCTCAAATACAAAATCCAAGAACATTCAAGGGTTTCACTATGCATTCATCATCCGATCTCCAAACTTCAAATTGATTACAAATTCTTATGCGCTTTAGGCATGTATATCTTCTCCAAACTTTAATTGTACATTGTGGCATTTATTTGGTGGATTTCCATGTAATTTAAATTATGGGTTTGAAATTGGGTTGAGGGATTTTGATGGTAATGGAATTAATTACTTGTCCTAGGATTTGAATTGATTATTCATGCTCTAAATTGCTGATTTGGTGACTGAATTGATACTTTGATTAAATGGTTGGAATTGGGGACATGGGTTTCCCCGAATTTGATGAAATTTTGGCTTTGAATTGCATGAACCTCAACCCACTTTATGAATTTGATTTAAATTATGGAAAATTGCATGGTGTAACTTATTTTTTTTAACTCAATATGTTGCACTAATGGATAAATGGTTATTTAAATTAATTTGGATGGCCTTGGTAGCCATGAATCTGATTTTATTGGAACTTGGGGAGTTAATTTGGCTGTGTGAATTGATTTGCCATGTGTGATTTAGCTTGCAAGCATAATGGTATGATGATACCAAGTGGTTAATGCCTTAATGAATTACTCCCAAGTTAATGGTTGGAATTATGTGCTAAACAATTTTCATTTAGGCTTAAAGGTGGTTGTGTAGCTCACCGTGGAAGGTGGAGGTCCCGAAGGTGATACTGGAAACCACGTTTGCCAGCGTAGGGATCTTCATGACCGTGTACATAGTTCACACATTCTATATATGTATATATTGGGAATAGTTAGAGCCCATATGGCTTTGTTCCTTTCTCAAATTTTCCTGGTTCATGCAGCTAACACGCACTGGGACCTTTTCAGTAGGGAGAGCTGAACCCATATAGCCCATGGCTGCCCTTCAGTGCCTAGAGCTACACAGTCTAGGATAATAATTTTTAATCTCATGCTTAAACCTTGTTCCCTATCTCAACATCTTATATATATATATATATGACTGTGCGCATATGGTTTTGAATGGTTTTGGACTGATTTGACTATGGCATTATTTTATCCCTTTCCTGAGTTACATGTTAGCGCTCACCCTGTTAAATGTCCCCGGATTCTACATTGTTTTATAATGTAAGGTCTGAAGACACATCTTTACCCTGGAGCAGCATTAGGTGGATTAGCATGTTCGTCGAGTAGCTGTGAAGTGTTGAGCCATCATTCTTTGGAAGGCCTTACCCTCCCATACTCTTTTTTTTAACTCAGTACTTTTGGATTCTTTTGTCCTGGTTAGGGACATGTCCCGACCTACTTGGTATTTTAGTTTTATAGGCTATTGTGGATAGATGGGTTGGTTAGCTATTAATTGACTCTAAGTTTTCATAGAGTTATCTATTTGTCTCTTTATTTTTATCTTAAGTAGACCTTTTCATTATTTTTATTATTATTATTGTGCTCTTAAGGTCGGGTTAAGGGGTGGTCTTCAGTCCATGGTGGACTTGAGATACCCGTCATGGCCAAGCCCTGGTTTGGGTCATGAAAGATTTTCAGTGGATCAGCTTTATTTCTTTGAGGTTAGTGTTATGGATTTTAGCAAACAGGACTCGGGTGGCTTTTTTTTGTGTTAGAGTGGATAGCAGGTTTGGAAAGGCAAAAGAAGGTTATATTTGAATATTTCAGTTGGTGGTGTGATTCATACCTTGGTTTTCCTTTGGCTTGGATGGGTTTTTTCTTGGTTGTTTTAGTATCGATGTTGTATCAAAGGGTTGTTCTTTGGATTTCTATGCATCAGCCTTTCTCGGTTCAGTTGGAGGCCCGATGGTGATTGAGGTTGAGTTTTAGTTGTTTGATAAGTGAAGAAAGGAAGTTGGCTGAAAAAGGGATACCCATAGCTAAATCCATTAGAAGTGTTGTTTCTTCTTGGAGGTTATCTGGGAAGCCTTTCTCGGAGCATGCGGGCCTAGTAGCTCATCCCCTCTAGTTTTCGCGTTCCTTCTATCCTTTAATGTTCACAGACAAAAGTCCTTTTAGTAGTGGATATTGTAATGACCCACTAGGCCATTTCCTTAATTTGCATGTATTTCTGACGTTTTAAGCCTTGCCATAGTGGCTACAGGTCATTTATTACTTTTTGCAATTATCGATTTGATTATCAAACAGTTTGTTTGGGTTTTAGGATCATTTTCCTATTTTGGAACTTTTGCTACTTAAGATTTAGTCTCAGACCAAAACTCCTAGTATATGACTCGAATGAGAATTTTGGTAGCACCATCAGCTCTGAAATATTGATTTTAGGCTAGAAGGACACTTGGTTCAGATCTCGAGGCCTCCGAACTCGTTTTAGGCTATTGGGTAGATAATATGTAAGATAAAACTATAGGTGTGGGTCCCACATTTAGTCAAAATGATCTCAAATGAAAGTTTTGATGGTTTCATTGAGTCCAGAATGTAAAAGTTGGTATGGTAGCATAGTTCGTTTACGCACACGGGGTTTCAAATAAATCTCGAGCACCCGGTAGAAGTCCATTTGGACTTAGCAAAATCTAGTGCCTGGAATCAACTAGTGTTATCGATCAAGAGACACTTTAGTCGCGTAAGCGATAATTGCTTAAGCGATCATTTGATTGCTTAAGTAACTAACCTTAGTCCCGCCGAATCGCTTAAGAGAAGACCTCATCGCTTAAGAGAAGGGTCAATATGTCGTTGAGGATCGCTTAAGTGGTATTTAGGTCACCTAAGCGATCATCTGATCGCTTAAGAAAATCCAGCTGGTGTTATATCACCTTCTTCGCCCAAAATTTCCATCATTTTTCCTCCATTTCTACATCATTTTTAGAGCTTAAAGAGAAGAAAATGTGGGAAATAATCATTGAATCTAAGTTAAGCTAGAGTAACACTCCGTGGTCATTTTCCATTAATTTTCTTGTCAATTTCCATCCTATTTCATGGTAAATTCTTAGAAATTAGGTCTTAAAATCCCTAAGATTTAGGGGTTGATATGGGCCCGATTCTTGCACTATTTATGCTTAACTTTTGAGCACATATTTGTTGTCCTATGAGGGACCTCGTGACGGATTCAATTTTGGATTTCGTTTGTTACCCCCGCAGGCCCATTCTTGACCAGAATTTTGATTCGACCTGTTATATAGCAATATGAGTTTCGTTATACTTCTAATGATGTGTGGATTACTATTTTTACAGTGTGAGGTATTTTGGGATCATGGAACAAAGGTGGACGACTTATGGATGATTCGGGGATTTACAATTTGACATCGAGGTAGGCTTTTGTCTAATCATCTTCACAAGATAGTTTATTATATATCTTCCATGTTAGATAGGCATTTTAGAATATGATTATGGTTATAACACCGTGACTTATGCTAATTAAGAGTTTGGGGGATAGAAGGGTGAATCAACCCTTAAGATAGAATAATTATTACGCTGCTAGAATCCTATTACCTAGGTTACTAGCATGTTAGACATAGTTAAGGATAATACCCTTTTTTTATAAGGTCTACTGCTTGACTCGATTGATTATTATGGCTTTTTGTATTATGGAAATATGGTTATGTATATATATTTGGTCCCAAGGCCGTGATACAATATTAGTTGGACTCCATGTGGGTAATTTATCTTTGTAAATGACGTAGACATAGTCTATGGATATTTAGACACTTATAAGTATATTGTTTGGATACTGGTGATGGCATGCATATATATGAAACATTCATGCTCACTTAATGGTATAATTCCAACTAAAACATGGTTTTACTGTTATTTTCCTACAAGGGGATTATTCCTTACTTTCACTTTCAAAATGAATTCTTTCATAACGGGGATCATACCACCTTAATCGATAATTTATTGGCTTTTGAAACTAAAATGATGTTTAGAAACCTAATGAGGTAGATTTTGGTCCGTGGTTTTACTACTATTATTTAATTCAGTCAAGTGAGATTCTGATCCTTTCTACACTTTTTAGCCACGGTTTAAGTCTGTCCAGTTATTGAATATACATCTTTCTAGTACTTGATGGAGTAAATTGATGATGATTGGAAATCTTGGGTCAGGACCAGGTCGGTGTAGAAGGGTACTCCTGAACCCCCTTAGGGGCCCCTTCATCCATGAGCCATCATGCCGGTGAAGAGAGGTTGTCATAGGTCCTGCCTTTGTGAGTCGTCGAGTTGAAGGAGGTGTATGTACTAGGTTACTCTATGTCACTTGGATCGGTTATGGTATTATGAATTTACTTTGCATTTATTCTTGGATGTGCATTGCCTATCACCAGTATATTATTTTATTCTTATATCTATCAGCCTTATGAGGAGTTTCATAGGTAGGGGTTATGAGTGTTGTTTGTTGTGTACCGTGTGTTAATTGAGTCTTTCAGGTTATAAGGATCGGTTTAGGTATTGTTTTTCTGAACTAGTCAGTTACTGTATTATTGTTATTATGGTTAGTTTGTGGCAGGTTGATTATTGGACTAGTACTAAGATTCGAGGTATGATTATGATCCTTTCTCCTACGGTTATGTTACTATGGATAATTATCTCATGTTTAGATGTTTGGATTAGGGACCTTGATATTAGTTTCCCACTTGCTTAGGATGCCTTGGGATATTAGTAGGGTTACTTAGGTGGTACCTTTAAGTTAGTCTTGTATATATATATATATATGTATCTTGCTATTGCATTACCCTATATCCCTCTCCTTCTTCAATTATTCACTTTGTATATCCATTCCTTGGACTTGTATACTACTATATACCATTTTTATACCTCTTTTTGTATATTGGCCAGTGATATATGGTGTAGTGTTCACGGACTACGTATGATTGGAATAGGCTAGTTCATTCTTATTCTATCTTTGGTCTTATTATGTTAGCTTCCTTGATGTTTGGGTTGTATTTCACATTCCTGCTTGCATGTTATTTATATTTCCATTATTTTTGGAGCTTAGTTGGTAGTTGACTACTGAGTACCACGTGTTGGTACCCATATTACACTTCTGTAGCCTATAGATCAAAGTACAGGTTCTATCCGTTGTTCTATGCTTCATGCGGAGCAACTATGGATCGCAAATTTAGGGTGAGATCCTGTCGTTCGAAGTATTACTATTCTCCCTATTATGTACTAGACTAATATCTATGTTGTATTCAGAGATGGGTTGCTGTTTATTTATTTAGTAGTTTATTTTATATTCTTATTATTATATTTGAAGTTCTTGTACGGATTCCACCAGGTTTTGGGATTGTCATATATATATTAGTCATATTATTTCATATTTCTCCTTTCATTCCTCTTGATAGTCCGTTACTAGAAGTTTTGGACTATGAATAGGCTTACCTACTAGTGGGTTGTAGTAGGTGTCATCATAACCTGAAAAATTAGGTTGTGAGAAGTTCTAATAAGTACACAAAAACAAAAACAACACGGATATAAAGGAGAAATACACGAAAAAATAATACACAAGGCAAGGAAATTAAGGAAAATAGGCAAGATGTGAATGTAAACGCAATACAATGCGATGTGGATGGGATGAGTGATGAAACCCATCACATGACTTTATATATACACCCACCGAGCTTCCAGCCACTAGGTAGGACACATGGGGGGTTCGTAACCCATATATTGTATCTCATATCTCAATGTCAAACTTAATCTCAAGCTAACCTTGCCGGCAAAGGACCTTGGCCAAGGATTTTCAAAATATCATAATCAACTTTGTCGGCAACTGACCTCAACCAAGGGTTTTTCAAAAGTTCATCATTTTCTTTTAAAAAAAAATAGTGTTTCCCATTGGTATCAATATCTCATGAATGTAAATGTATGGAATGAGGATGTAATGCTCACAATCAACTCAAATGATGATATCTAATCCATCCAACACAGAATATATACAAGTGAGCCCAAAATAACTCAATATGTCCATAATTCATGATTATCAACTATAATTAGGCACTATAAGAATAAATATGCATGAAGGACCTCATTAATATTATATCAACCCCTAACTCGGGTATTTTATCAAGATGAAAGCAACCAATACTTAATTAAGACCTAAATTGGTAAAATATGCCCCACATGGGCATCATATCTAGAATAAAGGAATTTAGATGCACAGATAAGACAATGATGTCAAATAAAGCCCCCACACAGGCACACATAATATCAGATATCACAAATTAATCACAATAAGGTATAATCCCCCACACGGGTATGCAACAGTAAAACTAATCTTGAAATAAAAATTCCATAGTTATTTTCCCAACCCATAGCATGCTTTACTTATTCATGAACTACCCAGCTTAATTTGAAAAACGTTAAGCCATAACCTACCTCAAAACGATAAAATCTCGATCTAAAGTGCTTGAGCATAAAACATTCCCCTTACAACAGCCTCAAAACTAACTACAATATTCAAATATAACATCTACCCATAAAAAGAGTATTAACAATACCCATATTACCCATATTACCCATATTTGGGTTGAATCCAAAATGGGTTAAAAAATGAGTTAAAAAAGAAAGCAACAAAATCAGAATTTTGTTTCAAAACACATTTCTCAAGATTATAGGAGTCTACGAAACAAAACCCACACAAAAATGGGTTAAATTAAGGTCCAAAACAAATAAAACCCTTTTTAAAATGTTAGTGATAAAAACCCTAACTTTTCCACTTTTAAATCATGATTTAAAGGTGTTTTTGAATATAAAATAAATGAAAAATAGTGCGATTATGAGTTTAAAAGTTACCCACATAAAAAATCAATGTTGAAACCCTCAAATATTTCCTTTCTCAAAGCTTAGAGGTCTAAAAATAGAGTATATCGCATGAAAAAAACTTTTATATTGTCCACCATTAACCACTTAAGCGATCATGGGTGACTTGTAAAGTGGTCATTCCTACAGGGTCAGGTCTGCTAAAGCAGTCCCCTTCTGCTAAAATGGTCAATTACTAACTTTAGTAGTAGGTCTCTGCTATGCTGACGGCTAAAATGGTGTTTTACCACTTAAGAGGCCAGAGGTAAAGATGTACTTAGGCCGCTAAAGCGGCTGGACCAACTTGTAGTTTCACCAACAACTTGGCAAAAAAGTCAAGTTCCTGATCGCACCCACAAGATTCATTCTAAATTTTGTGAATGCAAATGAACTATGCTACTAGGATAATTTCGACGTTCCGGACTCAATAGCGATATCAGATTTTCTAAAATATATTGTTTTTACAAAATTAAATCCAGGACCCCTCTTTCACTATTTCTTAACTAAGGATCAAAAAAAGAAATAGAAGTTTCAAAATCATTCCAACTCCACTACTAATCCAAATTTGACATTTCAAATCTGTTGTGCAGTCTATTTTCTATCCAACACTCAAAGCAACAAATATTGACCAAAGTCAACTATATGACTTTTTAAACCTCTAAAAACTACAAACTCACACAAATTATTTCCGATCACATCAAAAATAATGTCAACCATCCCCAATTCTCAAAATGAACATGTAGAAACTACAAAAAAGGAAAAATGATAAAAATACATAGAAATGGAAAATTCACAAATTCATATCTGTATAGATTATCCTTTTGTCCTTGTGCCCAAACTCAAGATCTTACTGTAATACCCAGATCGTTTCTTAAGCCTAAATCCATCTTTTGAGTGGATATGTATGACTTACAAAGTGATTGATGTTTAAACCATGTTGTATTTTTCTAATTTATACTTTTTGTCATGTAGAGCATTGAATAATCTTTCCATCAATATCAATTTCATTAAAATCCAACTTCGGACGAGGGAGTTATAGCCGTTTAGCTCCGCGATATCAGATCGCCCAGGTCTGACGGTCGACCTGGAAGACCGTCAGGTCCTTGGTGGACCGTTAAGTGTCCCATCAAGCCAAGGAAGTGACCCCTATTCCTGGTCACCATGTGACGGCCAATATGATGGACTGTCAAAAAGTTAACGAACCGCCAAGGGGTCCGTCAGGACGAGATAGAATGTCTCATTTCTGGCCCTCGAGTGATGGACGACTTGGTACTGATGAACCATTACTTCGACCGTCACGTCGAGACAGAATAGCCTAGATTTGGCACTTGAGTGATGAATGACTTGGTGGACCATTAGTTTCCTGACGGACCTTCACTTCGACCGTCACGTCGAGGCAAGACGTTCTAGTTTTGGCACTCGAGTGACGAACGATATGGTGGACCATTAGGAGACTTGATGGACCGTCAGATCAACCGTCACAAGCCCCGATCAATGAATTTTAGCTTTTTCAAAAGGGAATTTTGGTCATTTTTGCTCCTTCTTGCCTTATATATACATCAAAGTAGAAAAGAGAAGATCATTTTCTCCTATTTCTCCAAGAATTTTCTAGAAAACTAGGGTTTTCTCTCAACCCAAAAATCAAATCTTCTTCCAAGAAATTCAAGGATCTTCCATAGATTTCTCCTAGTTGTTCAAGAATTAAGTTCTCCAAGTCAAGGGCATCAAGGATCTTAGCTCAAAAGTGTAAGGAAGAAGTTCCAAACAAGTTTCTACATCTCCAAAATTATAATCCAAGGTATATGGGACTTGAACAAGAACACTCCTTTCGTTCTTGTGCCTAAAGATTTACTTTTTATTATTGATTTACATAATTTTGCAAGTGGGTTTACACCCAAATTTCTTTATTTATGATTTATGAGATTTGAGTAGAATAAGTTTATATTTATGATTATTTCACCATCATGTTTCTTAAATTGAGAATTTATTCCATGAGTTGTATATTATCAATATGTATTGATGATTTCTAAGCGATTTAAGACAAGTGTCATGAGTTATGCCTTTCCATAAGAAATTTTACTAATGAATATATATCGATATTTGAGATTGAAAGTCAAGAATGAGTCCTATGATGTTTCCTTGAATCTTTTGACATTTGAAAATGATTTGAAAAGCAAATGTACTTAATGTTGAGAAAGATTGTGTTGAGTTGAGTCGGGTTAGGAATCCACAAGATGTTTATGATTTACAAATGAGATATATATTTATGTTTTGGTCTTTAAATAATACCCATGAGTTGATATTGATTAAGGTGGATTTCCTAACGTGTTCTGAGCTGAGTCTGGGAGGAGTATTTAGCACCAAGCGGGAAATGTGGTATTTCCCTAAAACTACGTGCCACCGTAGGATTGATGTTGATAATTATGGGCCAGAGGCCGAGTATGGGATTGTGATAATAAGATTGAGGTTGTACTCCCTGGAAAGAGTATGACACCCCCACTAATTTGGGGTTCTCTCCTTAGGAGGGCAAAATATTGGACTCCATGCGGCTCACATGGTGTAGTTATGTCAGTTATAAGAAATTCCCATGTCCATAATGATCTAAGTACCATGAGTTACCGAGTCACTCTAAGTAATGAGTCAAAGAGTTTGAGTTGAATTAAATGATTTATGAGATTTATGAAGCATATGTTATTACTGATGACTTATGGAAATGATGTTTTAGATAATTCAAGCGAAGAGAGTTATTATTGTCAACATGCATAATTTTATTATACATTTATGATATTATTTAAAATGTTGCATCCACCCCCATATACTCAGTACATTCCCAAGTACTGACTCACATACTCTTTTGTATTCTATATTTCCTCATGATATAGGTTCAGGTGCTCAGTCTCAACAGCGACAGAGATCTTTGAGTACCTTCATCTACATTTCTGTTGTTGGTAAGTCCTCATGGTTTGAGGACCTGTGTCTCCGATTTTGTTTTGTTAATAGATGGTTGTTTACATTCAGTTCAGTATGAGTCAATTGGGGATCTGTCCCAATGGATCCTTAGTCCTATGTAGTAGAGGCTTTGTCAGACTAGTGTACCAGCGTGTACAGAGATTTCAGTATTTTGTTTGTCTATGGGGAGTATTACTTCGTATTTCAGTATGTTCATGACATGGTTATTCCTCTTTATCTTAGCATGATTTGCGCTATAATGAGTTTTGAAAGTGATGACAGGCTTAGAGGGTTAGCTTGAGGCCACGTGTGGCCTTAAGCACCATGTGACGTCTCGGGATAGGTTCTTGGGGTGTTACACTTATATTCCATAAATGTGTACTCTTATATTAGGGTTTAACCCGAAATCTTGGAATTCAAATTCCTATGTTTCATTTATGAGTTTTCCTACATACTTGATATTATTTATGAACTCCAATGGTTTAATTGTGTTCTTCTCTACATATTTCAAATCCTAGTTCAAGATTTGATGGAATATTCATGAAACCCCTATAAATTTGTATTGAACATTTAGAATTTGCAAGAATTACATGTCCTTAGTATGATTTCATAATTTCAAAGATAAATTGAAAATAAGTTCTTTTCTTTAACATGATTTAGCCCAAATTTCAAGAAAGTGTGTGACATGAATATGAATTTATCGGGATTTTAATGTTCTTAACATGATTTAGCATAAATTAGCATGATTTAGTACGAACAAACATAAATTTTAAGTATATGCATGATATAAGCTTAGTTTACATAAAATTTCCATGTTTTCCATGAATTATGAGATGGCAGTTTCACCATGAATTGCACAAGATGATATGAATTGCAATGCTTAGCATGAAACTTCATGAATTTTCATGATTTGACCTTTTGGTCATAGTCAGGTAAGAACAAAGTAGATAACACTAGTTTTTAGTTTACTCGGGGCTATAAGCCAAAATAGAATTACACTCTTAAGAACTAGTCCTGTTACCACTTTCATGAAAAGTAAGTAATCAGTGAATGTTTTGGGAGTAGTATTGAGAACCGATCAGGTAGGGGTTTAGCGTATCCAAGTTCTAAAACTATGTAAGATCAAAGCTTCATCTAGACTTTTGTCCTTATGTTAATGGATTCATAATAGTCATGCCTTTATACCCTTTTGGAAAAGGAATATTGGTTTCTCCCAATGGGGTGTATTTATTAGATTCCACTTTAGTTATGCCTTTATGGCCTAACAAGGTATATTAGGTCCTCTCGATGGGGCGTATACATCGGACTCTACATTTAGGTCGCGTTGTTTATGTCAATTAAGAGAATCTACCATAGAAATAGTTTTAATATGACTTTTATACTTGATCCATAATTTAATTAAATTAAATTATTCCATGATTTATAGTTATAAGTCATGTCTACAGTTTATGATTTACTTTTGGGTCATTGTAATATAGCTTTCATATTTTCCACGGCATTAATTTTTGAATCATATAAAATACTTATGATTTCTTAGCTTTTCATTTTTGAATTGTTTTAGCTCATGAGTTAGTAAATGATTTATGTTTTACAATTTTCTATAATGTATTACTTAAATGTTTTCATCCTTAGATCTTAGATACATTTTTTTTTTCATGATTTTGCATATTGCACCCAAACTCAGTTTTGAAGCATGTTTTAAGTATGGTTCATGATTATTGAATATATCACATGCACAGTACATTCAAAGTAACAACCTCATACTTTTCTCACACTACATTATTTCATCATATAGGTTTCAATACTAGCTCATAGGATCATGGTCAGAGGGATCATAATTCCTAACCAACAAGTGTTGAGTACCCTTTATTCAATGACTATAGTTAGTTAGTAGTCTGAGCCTTTTCTTTAGTTCATATGTATTAATGGGAGGTATTTAGGGGTTATGTCCTGAGTAACTTAATTCAATATTAATAGAGGCTTCATAGATAGTCAGTCACAGATAATGTATTTAGGTCCATTTCTTTTTATCCAGTGTTGTATATGTTTTAGAAAGTGTTGTACTAAAAAGCTAAACATACGATACTGTTTTCACTAAGTATTTCCAATTTTATATGTTTTGTTCAGTTGCTCATGAATTATGCCAGTACTACATGTTAGCTTGAATCATTTGTAGTTTTAAGCACTATGTTACATCTAGGGGTAGTTTTGGATTGTGACAAGTCGGTGGTGCTAGTACTTGGTAAGGTTGAATCTGTGAATCCTGTTATGAATGCCCCTAACCATATCAGAGCCACTCTCGGGTATTATTACTAGACTCTACATAATCAAATCACCCTCTAGGTATAGTAAGTTGGTAAGATGGCCCGGATGAACTATAACGATCGATACAGCCTAAAAACTCAGAATGTACCTCCTTGTCCATCTGATATAAAATATAACTACTAAAATATTTAGAACCCAAATAATCATTGATGGAACCTTGCATATTGCTTGAATAGTCCAACAATGTTGAAGATAAGAACCTCTACCTGAGAAATCCCTCTCTCAAGATGATGTCCCACTGAAGTTGCCTTGAATGTTAAACCTCTTGCCGCTACCCAATTGGGAATCATGAATAATACCTTCTATTCTGTAACATTCTCAATAATCTACTAAAAGGTTCCCTCGGTAGTACCCTACTAAGCTATAGCCAACTGAAGGGAAGTAGTCAACTCTTTCACCAACTTTTTGACCTGCTCTCTCTATAAAAGTACATGGTAAGAAATGCCTAGACATGGCATAAAATTTAGTCTCATACTAAGTTATAGTCACCAAACCTTTCTCTAGATTATGAAACTAATCCCTCAACTTCTCCCTCAAGTCTGAGGTACATATTTCTCAAGAAATGCCTCAAAAAATAGTGGCAAATTCATGGGGGATAAACTTGTTGGGCTATAACCAAGATAGGACCTTCACCATTACTTCTCCACCTTAACTAAGTGAAAAATAGTATAATCTTATCTTCTCCATGAATCTCCACCAAACCGAGGTTATACAATCTCTCTTTAAACTCATATACATCATCCTCAGGTACACCAATAAACTTGGGAAGACCCAATTATACGAACATATCAAACATCTTCTACTTATTAATTGTCATTATTGGTCTAGGCATGAGTGGTAGAGAAATAAGTCAGATGAGTAAAGCATTAATTTATGGAACCATAGCATTGGCTAGTTGTGAACCAGGAGTACAAAAAACCCTAATTTGGAACCTATCCAGATGAATGATCACCCTCTATGGTGTTAAACCCATCTAAATTAACAATTAGTACTTCTATTAGATCGAATCTCTCTAAGTAACTCGAGCGTCAAATAAAAATATCATATAACACTGGTTTGGAGATGAAGTCCTATACGGCGTAGGTTAGTCCCACACCCTCTAGTTGAAACACTATATCAATAAGCTTAACCTCCATCTAAGTAGGTACCGCCCTATCACTCCTCTTAGTTAGATCTATAACACAAGATTTTCCTTACCCTCTACCATGATTATGGCCCCTATCAATACCCCTAGCTAGGTCCCTAGCAGCAAAAGTCGGCTTATTACCTTTGGTAGAACCTGATTGTACCCTCACCATCTATGGGAATAGTGAAATACCAGGTTTAGAATTCTAGAAATGGATGAATTTGCATGATAAGGAATCAAAGCTGTAGAATCTTTCCTAAGAATACACCATCCTTCAGAAGATAAGTATAGACGTTAATGTTCTGATCTTAAAGAATCTATTAGACATTTGCTCATGGGTGATAACACTCACATATACTATCTAAAGTGGTAGAGGAAGGTCGTTGTTAATATCCCAACTCTCGTTAAGGTCGAATTCACAAGGAGTGAAAAATAGAGTTCTATTATTATGGGTATTTAAGTCATACTAAGATAAAACCCGAAGTGTTAGTAAAGTAAATGACATAATTAAAAGTTGAGGGAGGGGGGTTTCTTGGTTAAGGGAGAGTGTATATCGCTAGTAACTTGATTTCACAAACTAAGCAACAATCTTTAATTTAACTTCGATATTTGAAGAATCTTGGGATCATGTCTAACTAAAGGCAACTTAGGTGTGGGTGAGTGAGGTTTGATGCACATGCTATTAAACTTCTAATGTGGTAGGCTAGGTCTAGGGCCCTTGAGGCTAATTTCTCAATAAAATCTCAAAGATTTCATTTGTTGACCCATTCGAGTACCTAACAAGTGTGACAATCATATTCACCCACTACCTTAATTAGGGCATCCCTATTTCTAGGATCATATCCAAGGTAAAATCAACCACAAAATCACCCTTATATCTAAGATAGTGAAAATAAGGAGATTAAACCCAATAATTGTATACTATTGTCTTGGTTCCAATATCCCTTTTTCAAGGATGATGAGGGTTACTATAGTTCCACCAAACCCCTCTTTCAAGGATGGTTTGGGATTTCAAGATCATGGAATTTTCACTCACAAACCCATGTGGGTATTTAGGGTTTTCACCCACAAATCCCAACTAATTTAATTAAGCAATAGTATAGCCCATTATTATCTAACTAGCATGCACAAATACATAACAACCCATAACTAATTTGCACCATAGTTTAACATAATCCCAAGACTAAAAGATTTAGCTACTCATGAAGAAAAGAGAGAAACATATACCAAATAGGTTGTTCAAGGCATCCATTCTTCACAACTATCAAAATCAAAATCTCCAAATCAAATTTACAATTATTGCCCAATTTAGGGTTTCAATTTCAAATTCAAAGTATTGCTATTCTCTAGAATGCCCAAAATGGGAAAGGGTTTTAACATTTTAAAGGATTTAGGGTCGGCTGCTAAAATTACAAAATTACCACTGAGCTAAATCCCGCATGACCACGATCGCACCAAATTTTTCACGATCGTGGCTACCGCGCCTGCGTGTAGATCAATGCAATCATGGTTTTTGACCATCTGCACTAGCTGTGATTGCATCCCTCAGGTCGCGACCATGGTAACGGAGGCCTATTTCGTTCCAGGTCTTCCAACTGCCCTTCCTTTCTCTTTCTTAGATCCTTTTTACCTCAAGTCTACATCTTTCCATCTCATAACTTGTATGCTTGTAAATGTGGATATTAATGTATTTAATCATACATAGGTCTCTTTTATTCATTCAAAATATGGTAATGTGCATGAATGTCGAGCATAAATAAGTGGTAAATTCATCGCTCATCAACACCCCCAACTTAAAGCTTTGCTTGTCCTCAAGAAACACTACCCCTTACCATAAGACTATGTACATTTATGCCTATATTGAATGACCCAAATGATCATAATGACTTCAAACTTAGTTAATACCACAATTTAGCTCTTCAAACATGGACAAACCTATTTGCACGACGCCCCTCAACATAAAATGTGATTTTTCAAGGATGCAAGAGACTTTAAAGAGAAACTATACAACAATCACTAATACTCTAAAATTGACTCATTTTTTACCCGAACTACATTATTCTCCTTTTTTCCCCATTTTTTAGGAGATGAAAAAATTACACACCTTAAATTATTTATATGCCTCCTCACAAGAAAGAAAATTTCACACACCAAGTCATCAATTATGCAACAAGGAATTTAAGATTGAAAATTTTGCGGACCAAAGTTTCCTATTTCAATCATCACCACCCCCAACTTAGGCTTTTAGCCTCAAGTTATAATTTTAAGTTCAAGGTGGGTTGGGTTTAAAAGAAGGATAAAGATTGAAAGGCTTACGACTTTTAATGTGTTTTCCAAGGAAAGGTCTAAAGGCTCAATTTGGGTGACTAGGGATAACATCTATGCAAGGGTAGGAACTTTAGGCTAAAGTGGACTTCCCATGTAACAAAGATGGCCTAAGATCATCTCCCCAACCAAGTAGAATCAAAATTAGCCTTGAGAGACTAATGGGGAAAGTTCTAGATGGTACTAGTACACATGTGATTTGGACAAATAAGCTGCTCACTACACACGGCATGTAAAATTCTCCAATGAGGTTCAATTGCTCTTTCCGCTAAAGACACAAAATAAAGTATCTCCCAATTTTCACAAGTCAAAATTTCACAATCACAAAAAGAGAAAAAAATTTGTTACAAGGTTGCTCACGTCCATGCCCTCGATTTTTGAAAAATTTTGAATAGAGGAGGGTGTTCACTATGCATGGGCACCACGCATGATTTTTTAATTATGGCACCAATCAAAGCTTTAATATCACATCGTAGTTTTTGTACGGGCAAACCAACCATATGGCTATTCGATACTCGCCATAGGTATAAATGTGATCCCAAAATCCAAAATGTTATAGGTACTCAGACTTCCCTTACATTTGTGACTTTGATGCCACGGGTACTCAGACTTTCCCTACATCCATGGATCCAAACCCAAACACGACGTTTTCTCCTTAAGAATATCATCACTCAATCTATCCTAGGAAAAAGCTCGTACGATATTTTCATAAGTAAACTAATAAAAAAGTAGAAATCTAAGAACAAAATAACAAATCCATGAAAATGTGGGCACTATCAGAGTGACCAAACATTACAACCCAAATAAGAAAATAAAAGTCGTCAAAAAGAAACAACAGCAAAATATACAAAAATATCAATAATATAGGCCCAGATCAATTAAATACGGAGATAAGATACACCCCCAACTAAAGAGGTGGAAGTGTCCTCACTGCATAAATAATCAAGCATAAAGAGAGATAAGGGTACTCCCTGAAACCACATCAAGATTTGTTGTCACTATCGGACTCTACATCATCATTAGCCTCCTCATGATCAGACCACTCAGCTAGGGCCTCATCATCACTCTCCACTCGAGATGAATAAAGTCAATCACATAGTTTTAGGACCTTCCAAAGGCCCTTTACCCTCTTCCACAACTTGTTAAAGAACCTATCTCTCTTCTTTTCCCTTATGACCATTTTTTCATATGAAACCCAGAGATCACGATGTGATGCCGCTAAGGATGAGTGAGCTTTATCAAGCCTAGTAATGGTAGCTCCCTATTTCTTCTGGTTCTCTTGATACTTTGCATAATTATCCTATGACATATATGAATATCGTGTGGTGGAGGGCTCACCCGGTCCCCTGGGCAAACTTGACACGAGCTCCTTAATGGCTGTAATATCAACTCTAATGTCCTCAAGAGGCCCAGCAGTGGATGGCCTATAAGACTCAGGCTCCTCGTATGTTGACTTTCCCAAGTCAATTTTTCTCTTATTGTTTTAACTTAGTGCGCTCTCACCTTGAATTCTCAAAGGATAAATGGGGGTACCAGGGCACACCCAAGTATCTCCGGAGTATTCTTCAACCCCATCTCTCCTACAAAGCTCAGTAATCAAAGAGGGGAAAAACAAATGTGTACCACCTTGGTTCTTGAAGAATTTTATATCAGAAACCACAAGCTGACCAACATTCAAAAAAATGTCATCTAAAATACAGGCAACCATCTAGGCTCGCAAGTCGGGGACTGATGTCATATGGGTGCAAAGGAAGACTCGGATACACATTATGTTCAACCAAATCTGGGCCTCAAAATAGAAGTCATTCATGTGGATGTTACTCTTGGTTTCTGCCCACGAGATCTCCTTTTTGGGACATAATCTTTTTGCCAACCAACTTCTCAGCTCACACCCTTTTTCTTCGAACTCACCCATTTTTGCATTTGGGAGCCCATAGATACCATTAATTTTATCCGCCCTAAAGTTCACCATCTTCCCCTATATCTTGATAATCAAGTTTTATTGGTCTGAGAAATACACTATGCTCAGGTTGGTGTAGAATTCATGAACCCATTGCTCATTTGCCTTGCACGGATCTAGGGTAAAACACCACCACCCTGTAGCCTCAAGCATGTCATAAAATGTCAAGAGATTTTTTGGCACATTATCCAAACATATGCCTCTCTTGGGGAGAAGCCTTGTTTTTGACAGATTACTATAGTAGTGAGTATGGAACTCAAATGCCATGAATTATATGTAGTCGTATTTGTCCATGAGATTATACTGAAAAGAAATATACAACACACACAACCATCATTACCATTTTTATGCACAAAGTATGCTATGTTCCTTACCAAATCCCATTTGATAGTTGCCTAGTGGTATTCATGCAAAAAATTAAAGTGCAGGATTTTTGTACAGGGCATCAAATTACACTTGATTACCATAATCGTAGGCCATGGAGCCACAATTGTGGTAACTGAGACTAGTTTTTGACCCATTTTCTATATTCTAAATTTTCAAATTTAAGGCCACAAGCATACTCTACAATAAGAATCCATATTAACAGCGCGAAACAAGCCTACTAGGTACTTGATTACACCCTTAAAATGTAAAACCATTAGTGAGCATTAATTTAGGCATTATATCAAGCACCTGGTGTGCACTCTTTATTTGTCTCAATTTTGACACATATTTTGGGTACTCAAAACTTCCCCGCTTATGTGCACACCATAATCCAGCAGCTAAACACCACACAAACATAATTTATGTAACAATTAAGCATGAAAATCAAAGATTTAGGCACTCTCTACAACATGCATTATGGCCTATTTTCAACATTTAAAGCATAGATTCATGACACTTACCGGGTATGAGATGCAAGGGGGATGCAAAGATGTTGTTGGAGAGCTTACAATCTTAGCCAAAAATGGGTCCAATCAAAGAGAGTGTGAGGAAAATGGGGGAATCAAATGGCTATATAGATGAGATAACCATGATCACAGTCAAGTTCTCGTGACCGCAGTCATACAGGTGACTACGATCGCAGTAACTGAGGGTATTTATGTAACCCTATTTTCCCCTGTTCAGCTTATTTCACAATTTGAAAGATTTTCCCATGTTCAATTCATAGTGCAAAAATTTCACACTTTTTTCTTTTTAAGCTCCTTCAATGAATTCAATAGTGCCACAAATGCATAGTTTTATTCAATTTTCAAAGTTAAAATCTACAATACAAAAGCAAAAGCAAAGGATACGAGCCACTTTCTTGGAATTTGGGGGTTGCCTCCCACATAGCGCCTTAGTTATCATCGTGGCACGACATCTTCCTTCTTTATTTCTCAAAGTGGGTCCTCAAATCCCCCTTTGCTCACCTCTTCAATTTCAACATCAACCATGGATATCACTTGAAGTTATACGAGTTATTTCCTTGTCCTGAAAATCGTAAAGGAAACTTCATCCTTATGCACTCTGAACTAAATCTCCCCCATTTCTAAGTCATAAATGGCTCTTTCGGTGTATAAGAAAGGTATCCCAAGGATGATGGGTACCTCTTCATCCATTTCACAATCCAAAACCATAAAGTCCATCGGAAGTATAAATTTATCCACTTTGACTAGAACATCAAACAAAATTCTGATCGATCTCTTGATCGACCGATCCTCCATTAAGAGTCTCATAGATTTTGGGTTTGGGGCATCTAATCTAAGCTTCTTATAGATGGAAAAAGGCATAAGGTTGATACTTGTACCAAGGTCGAAAAGAGATTTCAAAATCACATGTGTTCTGATGGTACAAGGGATGGTTAAAGCTCTGGGGTCTTTCTTCTTTTCCACAACCTTGCTCCTCACAATAACACTACAACCATAGGTGACTTCAATTATGTCACCTTCGATGATCTTCTTCTTTGACATTAGCTTTTTTATGAGCTTAGCATATCCCAAAATCTCTTGGATCACTTCAAGTAATGGGATATTTAAGGAAAGATTACTGAGCTTGGTCATAAATTTCTTGAGTTTGTCACCCTCTTTTTTTCTATGCATCCTTCGCGGAAATAGGGGAAGGAATTAGACTGTGGGCCTCGCATAATTTTTTGGCTTCTCATTCTCAACCACCTCATCATCAACTTCCACCGATTTATTTTTATTCTCTTCTTCTTCATGAGATTTTGTGGTACATATTTTGGCTTAACCTTGGGCAGTTTTTCACCCAAATCTTCTATCAAGTGATCACAAAAGGTCTTTCCACTTCTAGTGACTATTGCTAAAACTTGAGCCTTATTTTTTGGGTTTACAATAGTGTCACTAGGAATACCACCCCTTGGCCAAGCATTTATTTGAGTGGAAATTTGTCCAATTTAGTTTTCCAATTATTTGATGGAGGCAGAGTGAGACATAATGGTTTGGGAGAGTTGTGAAAAATCTCCTTTCATTTTGTAAATCATTTTGTCCATTCTTTCAACCTTCATAAAAAAATTGTCAAAATATCTTTGGATTTGTACTTGTTAAGGTCAATGGAACTTGGCTCTTTGTTCTTTACCCAATCATGGGGAGGTACATAGTGCTCATAGTCACGGTCTCTATCTATCCAATCACAATCATGTTCACGGTCCGTCCAACATTGATTTTCACCTTGCCTTTGATAGGTGGGGCAGGAACCCCACAGATAGTTTGCCAAGTACCGAATCTACTCATCAAGATTTTTAGACTCTTCATAATCTTCATAGGCTTTTGATGCCATGGCATCCACCGCTTTTGTGGGTTATCCAATTACATGTTTTGTCAAAAGCTCTAGTTGTATCATCATCTTAGCCATGTTCACCTCTCTCTCTCTTTATCTCATTTTCTTTATTCTTTGTAAACCAAGGATGTAGTGGGGGGACTCTTAGGAACCTCGGCATCTTGGGTATGCCATCCTAGGTTTTGCTTGGTAACATCCTCAAGAAAATTTATTACAGCATGATAATGCAACTTCATAAGAGAGACCCCAACATATTGCCCACCATGGTTTTATTGAGTGGGTTAAGAGAATGGTAGAAAATTTAAAGAATTATCTTCTCTAGGACCTCGTGGTTTAGACATTGCATTAGTTTTTTGTTGAATCTTTCCCATACTTTATACAAAGGCTCTTCATTCATTTGCCCAAAATTTGATAATTTCATCTCTCAATTGAAGTATTTTGGACGGTGGGAAGTATCGGTCAATAAAGGTTATGGTGAGTTCATCCCATAAAGTGATAGACCTAGCCAAAAAAGATCGAAGCCATAATATTGCCTCTCCCATTAGAGAAAATAGGAAAAGTCAAAGCCAGATGGACTCTTGGGTTATGTGTGCTATGCCAAAGGGTTCACATACCTCTACAAAATTCTTCAAATGAAGGTTGGGGTCCTCATAAACTTTCCCCCAAAAATTCCCGTTATTTGCAACATGTGCAACATTACGCTTGTGATATGAAAGACACCATTCCCATGAGTTGGTGGGATCTGGATAGCACTAGCACCAGTATCATTAAGTTGCCCCTCATCATCAAGAGGGTCGTCAAAAGACCCGGGTTGACTAGCATTGTCACTCATGGTTTCGTGTATGCTACATAGATTACCTAAAAAAAGCAAAAACAAAAACCAAACTAAATACACACCACCATGGGTATACCCTAAGTAAGAACCAACACCGCTCAAATGAAAACTAAATTTCACTCTCTGTCAATGGTGCCATTTTGATAACGCTCACCTATACCATAAAAAGTAGTGGATGACGGTCATTGTCAATATCCCAACTTGCATTAAGGAGAAATTCACAAGGAGTGAAAAATAGGGTTTAAGTATTATGGGTAATTAAGTCCTACTAAGATAATACCCAAAGTGTTAGTATAGTAAACAACATAATTAAAAATTGGAGGAGGAGGGGTTCTTGGTTAAGGGAGAGTGTATATCGCTTGTAACTTGATTTCACAAACTAAGGAACAATCTTTAATTTAACTTCGATATTTGAAGAATCTTGGGATCATGTCTAACTAAGGGAAACTTAGGTGTGGGTGTTTGAGGTTTGACGCATATGCTAGTGAACTTCTAATGTGGTAGGCTAGGTATAGGTCCCTTGAGGCTAATTTCTCAATAAAACCTCAAAGATTTCACTTGTTGACCCTTTCAAGTACCTAACAAGTGTGACAATCATATACACCCACTACCTCAAGTTTTTCTGAGTCGCGTGACTCATATGCTAGTGAACTTCTAAGTTTTTCTGAGTCACGTGACTAACTGAAATCTATGGAGCATTGCTTGACTGAGGATGTATTGAAACATGACACTAGCTCTAGGCACACAGCTATAGTTTTCAAGTACAAGTACCCCCAGGACTCGATGGAAGGAAACTGACACACATGACTGACTTGATCATAAGAGTAGAGTCCACAATTCATAACATCATAAGTAAGGATTTCATAATAAAAATGATTCTCAACAAACTATTACATGATCGGGAATGCACACAACATGTATATACTTTTATGGCTTCAATAACATGGTCATTCCATATCACAACAATATCATGAGCATCTCATACAGCATCTTCAATTCAAGACAATAGCATAGGGATTACGTTGAACATAAACTTAGAACATGGAATAGTCATTTAGGACTTATTATGTCATAAAAGCATGATTTATATTCCCTTAGGTATTTTCACAAACACCTTACATTCATATCTTAGGCATAGGTGGATTCATCAAGATTACAACTATTCAACCACCAATTTCACATATTCATACATTAAATACCACCATATCCTCACACAAAACATACAAAGATCCCATCTTAGGTATCATCAAACTCTAACCACATGAACATCAACCACCAATAACATAAACATCATAATACATAATTTAGAAGATGATTCTTGAGCTTCATGGACGAGTGAAGTCCATGAATAAACTGACACATACCTTAGAAGGAAGATTCTTGATGATTGACGGGGGAATTTCCTTGAAATTGGATCTTTAAGATTAATTATGCAACCCTAGTTATTTTTCTTTTTTAGTGCTCTTGGATGATGAACTTAAGATGTTAGTGGGGTTGTAATGTAATTAAGAGCTATATATTTCGTAGGGTTAAATTTATGGACATGTAAGGAGTGTTAAAAGACATAATTACCCTCAAAATAACTCAAAACAGAGTGTTTAAGTCACTTGAAACCATAAGATATGCGCCGCATATGATATCGCATATATTTACATAGGTGCCGCATATGATATCGCCTAAATTTACATAGGCGCCGCATATGATATCGTCTATATCTACATAGGTGCCGTATATGCTATCACCTATATTTACATAGGCGCCGCATATGGTATCGCATATGCTTTTCAGTGGCCATGTGTGATTGGTTAGGCGACGCACTCTGGTTCGCAAAGCCATAACTCCTAGCTCGGGTGTCGGATTTTCATGAAATTGGTATCGTTGGAAAGCTAATTTGATTCTTTATAATTTGGTGGGTATAAATATGTAGAAATACCATATTAACATCGAGTTATACTTGTTTATGAAATCGAACACTAAAACTTAATGGATTCAAAAACTCTTAGCTTGTATTACCTTAAGTGACTAATATAAACATGCTTAATGCATCATAAGCTATATTATCGCTAGGATACTCATTGTAAGTTATGTACTCAAGCATGAATTACAAGACAAGAGATTTCATATGTAGGAAAAATGGTTCATCTCCTAGCTTAAAAACATGCGGGGTATTACAATATCTCCCCCTTGGGAAGATTCGTCCTATAATGGAAATTAACTGAGGCAGGAGATATGATAAGATGAAGTACGTACAGGACATACACTACTGAAACATGGGTTCATGACTGACATGACTGAAAGCTAAGCACAACATACTGAACATGCATATCTGATGCATGGGAAGATGATTCATGAATAAGACTGAGGATTCTAATAAAGTGAGTTTTCTCAAAATGAGAATGCATATCTGATGCACAACTGAAAGGCTGAATGCATGCATATCTAATGCATGATTACATGACTGACATGATATGTAAATATATGAGTGAAGATATTGATAAATAGTACTTTCTCTACTGAACACGTATATCTAATGCCTGAATATCTGACTGAGCTGACTCTTGAAAGCTTGACTGATTATGCCATGGCACTTGATAACTAATTTATAACGGGAACATGAAAGCATCAAGAAAAGGTGAGGTATTTCCCCGTTGGGACACTATGTCCCTCTAGGAATGTTTACCTTGCTGAGATACTGGGGTGATGCACAAGG
>NC_061114.1:71422798-71463419 GCF_002878395.1 Capsicum annuum
CTAATGCCTGAATATCTGACTGAGCTGACTCTTGAAAGCTTGACTGATTATGCCATGGCACTTGATAACTAATTTATAACGGGAACATGAAAGCATCAAGAAAAGGTGAGGTATTTCCCCGTTGGGACACTATGTCCCTCTAGGAATGTTTACCTTGCTGAGATACTGGGGTGATGCACAGGGCATCTATGAACTAGATTATAACTAAACATTGGAGAGCTGAGACTAATGCATGATGCATGAACTGAACTAAACCTGCTAATGTTACTGACTAACTCATGTGGAAACATAAGCTCAAACGAGCGCAAGATATCTAATAATGCATACAATGATCATGAAAATCTTGTAACGTACCCGAATCTAGGTTGGGGAAACTTTCTGGATTATGGTGAGTCTAGAGTGATAGAGTCGATTCTGATGCTGACCACTATTGGTGCTGGGATTTGTGTCCTACTCACGTGAATCTCTACCTTTCTGAGCTAACACTCTACACTTCCACATTCTGTGGCCTGACTTACCGCACCCAAAACAAACCTGACTATTAGCTTTGCCTGCACCTAGATGATTCTTGCCACACTCTCCACAAAGCGGATAAGTACGCTCACTTCTAACACTACTCTGGGCTTTGGAGCCTGGCGCCCCACTATGACTAACATCTCCAAAGTTAGGTGTGGGCACACTAGCTGAAAATAAAATAGGGGCTGAATTTTTTTGACTATGGTGAGAATGATTACCACCCTGTGACCCAGCCAGAGAAAAGCTGTAACTACTTATTCTGAATCTCTTATTAGATCTCTCCATATCCTTAGACTTATCTGCCTCTATCTGCTGAGGATGCATCATTAACCTAGCATGGTCTATGTCCCTATTGAGCATTGTTGTTCTACACTCTTTCAATACTAACCCAGACACACTAGTCATAAACTTACTCATACTCGCTCTGGGGTCAGCTATCAAGTCAGGAGCATACTTAGCTAACTGGTTGAACTTAAGACAATACTCCTTCACTGTCATGGAGCCTTGTCTTAGGTTCATAAACTCTTATACCTTAGCTTCTCTCATCTCTAATGGGAAAAAATTATCTAAGAAAGCATTCTGAAATATCTGCTAAGTCATGGGAGTTGCATCTTCCCCTCTACTCTTCTTCCACAACACTACCCAATCATGAGCAATATCTTTTATCCTATAGGACGCTAATTCCACACTCTCCTCCTCTGACACATGCATGATTTGGGTTATCTTCTTTACCTCTTCTAGATACAGATGTGGGTCATCACCTGTTACTGACCCAAAGAATTCTGTAGGGTTCATTCTCATAAAATTTCTGATTCTGGCTGCAGCTGAATCCCCATCTTACTGGGGTGGGGCTGTAGGCTGTCGATTGCCCTGAACACTAGTGGTTACAGCCTGGGCTAGTGCCTGAAAAGCTACCCAAAATTTTGCATGTAACACATTCTCATTCAAAGGATCTGCGGGCTGCGGGGATGACTGATTCCCTGTTCTCTTCTTAGGAGGCATGTTCTGCAAATAGAAGAAGAACAAGGATTAAACTGAGAGTTAAACTTGTTCTTTTTCTCACTGGCATGATATGAGTACTGAAAGAAGGGAAACTGTTCCTATTACATCTTAAAGCCTCCTTTACATAAATATGGCGTGCAACACACCCATGTACAAGACACTACTAGATGCGGCTTTCAGAATTCCTAGGACTCTATTGAACCTTAGGCTCTGATACTAAGTTTGTAATGCCCTAATTTTTCTGAAATAGAATGCTACACGGTGCTCATGACCCTGAAGGACCACAAGCTAAACCATGACTGATATCTGTACCTGTAACTGCATAATATACATATAAAATACGAAAACATGAACAAAGAGGGCTTAAGGTTAAATCTTGAATAATAAAATATCTGAAATAAGGTGGTATCACAGTACCAAAACAAAAATAAAAATACTAAAGTCTAAATCTGAAAACTCTATAATTGTCTGAAATCCTCTAAACTGTCTGAATAAGGAATTGAAGGAACATGTCTCCAACTAACTCTCTAAACTGAAAATAAACTGAAATACTGGAATAATAAATGTAACGATCATGTCCTAGAAAGATGAGGACTCACTGCTTACTGAACTGCTACAGCTGATCTGGAATTTGCACCTCAGAACCTATGGTGTAACATAAAAATAAAGTACCACAGCGCAAATGCGTCAGTACAACTAAAGTACTGAGTATACGTGGGGGTAGGCTAAATGCATGGGGTTTATATGCATGAACATGCTGACTAATATGAATGTGAGAATACATACATACATACATACATACGTAACTGCTACTGAACTCGTGGAGATACTGACTACTTGAGTTTGAACTCTCACAATATGAGTTTCGTGATACTGAGATACTGAATGACTGATAACATCTATGACTGTATCTAAGAGTCCTAATTCTAGGGAAAACTATCTGAGTTCTAAACTGTATCTGAACATCTAAGTCTAAGATCAGTCCTAGCTAACGAGTGATCTCTAAAATTGATAATGAGAATACTCAACTGAATCTGAGATTGAGATCAAGCCTGTCTGTCGGGTGACCTCTAGATCTAATAATAAGCATCTGAATATGGGACCAAGCCTATCTGACAGGATAGTCCAGGAATCAATGGAACTATTTGAGTTCCTTACTGAGATCGATGACTGTATCTGACAGTCCTGATTCCTGATTTCTACTCTGAAGACTAATACTAAAACTGTAACTGTAACTGTGACTGTGGGAGGTAGTAACCTAACCGACATGCCCCGATACTGTACTGGTGAGGTCTAATCTTTGCCCTAATTGGAAGGGTGTCATTATCGTGCCACGGGTAGAGACCTCTACTATGGTCATGCCTCTCTGATGGGTGACCCTAAACAAGAAATCAAGCCTAAGGCAATATAATAGTTAAGTATAGCCTTAATATAATGGGTGACTCATGTCCTGCACTGGATACGCAGTTCTGGAGTATAGGGATTGTTGCTAACGGCTCTGCCTTTATAACAAAAAAAGCCACCATCCCTGCACTCGCTCGGTGCTAGTCCCTACTCCCAACTGAAAGACTCGAAAAAGATTAACTGCGCTGAACATACTAACTGAACTGAACTGATTTATAAACTGATTAAATGAGCTGATAATATTTTCTTAGCTGAACTTAGCTGAATTCACTGAGTTCCGTTGACTGACAAAAAAGCTACTTGAGATCTGAGGTCTGACTGAGAGTACTGAAACTACTAGGACTACTGAACTACTGAGATTTCTGAGTTTTTTTAAGTCACGTGACTAACTGAAATCTATGGAGCATAGCTTAACTGAGGATGCCTTGAAACATAACACTAGCTCTAGGCACACAGCTATAATTTTCAAGTACAAGTACCCCCAGGACTCGATGGAAGAAAACTGACACACATGACTGACTTGATCATAAGAGTAGAGTCCACAATTCATAATATCATAAGTAAGGATTTCATAATAAGAATGATTCTCAACAAACTATCACATGATCGGGAATGCACACAACATGTATATACTTGCATGGCTTCAATAACATGGTCATTCCATATCACAACAATATCATGAGCATCTCATACAACATCTTCAATTCAAGACAATAGCATGGGGATCACGTTGAACATAAACTTAGAACATGGAATAGTCATTTAGGACTTATTATGTCATAAAAGCATGATTTCTATTCCCTTAGGTATTTTCATAAACACCTTACATGCACATCTTAGGCATAGGTGGATTCATCAAGATTACAACTATTCAACCACCAATTTCACATATTTATACATTAAATACCACCATATCCTCACACAAAACATACAAAGATCCCATCTTAGGCATCATCAAACTCCAACCATATGAACATCAACCACCAATAACATAAACATCATAATACATAATTTAGAAGATGATTCTTGAGCTTCATGGATGAAAGGAGTCCATGAATCAACTCACGCATACCTTAGAAGGAAGATTCTTGATGATTGACGAAGGAATTTCCTTGAAATTGGATCGTCAAGCTTAATTATGCAACCCTAGTTATTTTTCTCTTTTAGTGCTCTTGGATGATGAACTTAAGATGTTAGTAGGGTTGTAATGTAATTAGGAGCTATATATTTCATAGGGTTAAGTTTAGGGACGTGTAAGGAGTGTTAAAAGACTTAATTACCCTCAAAATAACTCAAAACGGAGTGTTTAAGTCACTTGAAACCATAAGATATGCGCCGCATATGATATCACATATATTTACATAGGCGCCGCATATGATATCGCCTAAATTTACATAGGCACCGCATATGATATCATCTATATCTACATAGGTGCCGCATATGCTATTGCCTATATTTACATAGGCGCCGCATATGCTATCGCATATGCTTTCCAGTGGCCATATGTGATTGGTTAGGCGATGCACTCTACTTCGCAAAGCCATAACTCCTAGCTCGGGTGTCAGATTTTGATGAAATTGGTATTGTTGGAAATCTAATTCAATTCTCTATAATTTAATGGGTATAAATATGTAGAAATACCATATTAAAATCAAGTTATACTCATTCAAATATTACCCTTACGAAATTGAACACTAAAACTTGATGGATTCAAAAACTCTTAGCTTGTATTACCTTAAGTGACTCATATGAACATTATTAATGCATCATAAGCTATCTTATCGCTAGTATACTCATTGTAAGTCATGTACACAAGTATGAATCACAAGATAGGAGATTTCATATGCAGGAAAAATGATTCGTCTCCTAGCTTAGAAACATGCGGGGTATTACAAATATAGAGCGACTTTACTATTAAAAGAGATAACTAGGTCTACAATGGTGTCTTAGATAGTAAATAAAGACATGATAAAGATACATTAAGTATGGAGAAAACTCCAGTTCAGTAAGCTCACCATGACTACAAAGTACTCTAAGTATGAACAATCTAGAACCACGTAGAGTACTCATATTAGGATTTACACCAAAAGGAGAGATATCAGTAGGAGTGAGTATAGTTCACTTATACTCATTATACATTATAGGCTGACTAAGTTCAAGTAGGAAACTATATCAAATAAAGAACAGAAAAATAACCCTGGATGCAAAAAATTTCCAATAATTCAATATCAACAATATTGTGGGTATCTCAATCACATCAATAATTCATAGGGATTCAGTACAATGCAATGATATGAAATGATATACAAAGGCCAGTTCCTACTGATACATACCTTGTAAGCTCATCCGCTCTACGGCAGTACACAAGAGGGACTAGCGAGGTCCATTTACGGATCATTTCTCAATAATATATATAATCTAGACTCAAACTGGGATCAAAATTAGTATCCATGATTATGACTAAAAATTATTTATTTCCTTCAAAATAAGTTTTACATATTATTTCGTTCAAATAATTTTAAAGCATTCACTGTTTTCGTGAACCATGAGATGTATGAATTTACATAAATACAAATATAAAATAAAAGTATGAAACAATCACATCAATAATCTTCTAGTCAAAATCGTTTCATAACTACCGGCTATGAGCCTCACTATCAAATTAGGGATCCAAGTCCCATATCACAAAAATAAAATAAGCCCCATAGCGGACTTCACAAAATCAAGACAATCCTCCATATAGGTATGACAATAACTAATAAAAGTCTTCAAAGGGACATCACAATAATAATCTAATTGGTTTTACAATTGGATTCAGAATTCCCCCAACTCATAGCATGTTTTACATAATAAGTCCCCACAGAAGAAAAGTCTGAAGAAATTTAAGTCATAACCTACTTTGAATTTAAATCGCAAGTCTTAAAAAATCATAAACTAGACTTTCCTTTCTGAAAGACTTCAGAATACTCCTAATCTATCAAGAAACAAGTTCTCCACATAAATAGTCTAATAATTCCTACATTGCTAAGGTTCTTGAACGGATCTAAAAGGTCAACTCTGAGAAATTGGGGGTAAATCTAATTTTTTAAGAAATCAATTTACTCATAATTTAAAGAGTTCAAGTATGAAATTTCATTAAAATAGGGTTTAAAGTGAGGTTGAAATTATCAAAATATTCTACTTTAATTTTTTTAGAGAAGACTCAAATTTTAGCTTTAAAAAATAAAATTGGAGGATAAAATCATGAAATAATCATTGAGGAATGTAAAATTAACATATAGAATCTCATCCTGCAAAGAAACCTCAAAATTCCCCTTTTGAATCTCCCAAAATTGCATTATAAAGATCAAAAATTGAGTTATGGGTTTTAATGACTGAAACTATCCAGGTGTAAAACCATTCTCGTGATCGCGGAGGGTATCATTTCGATTGTTACATTGACACGACTCAGTTCATCGTGATCATGACACAACAACGTAAATGTATTAAACAATCTCTTGACCTATACCAGCTAAGCATATGCGAATGCGAGACCTCTGTCATGATCGTGAAGGTCGAGAAATTCTTTCTCTGCAATTGCGGCAGGAGCAACGTGAATGCAAAGAAGGAAACACTACTACAGTAACTGAGTCTTGACATAAAAAAATATCCCAAATGGAACCTTGGGTCATTGGAAATTTCATAAAAATAAATCAACTATGCTACTAAATAAAATTTGATATTCCATACTTAATGGAACCATCAAAACTACTAACGGAGCTTATTTTCACTGAATTTTGACCGAATTTAACTATAGGTCAAACTTTTCAACATCTTGTCTAAATACTCAAAATCACACTAAAAGTTTCGGGGTCTGAACCAAATATGCTACTAACCTAAGATCAACATTTTATATCTGATGAAATTAACAAAATTTTCATATGACGCTCATCTCTGAATGTTGATCAAAGTTAACACTATCAACTTAAGAACCTTCCTAAATGAGAAAATTCCATAAAATTCAACTAGAACCTTGAAAATCATGTCACCCACTCTCACAATTCATACATACCATAAAGCCACTACAGGGAAGAATAACATAGTCAAAATATATTTAATTCTGAAAATCACTACAAGGGTTGTTACATTGTTTTTGTTTGTAATAATGTTGATAAGAAATTCGCAAGACATATTTTTTATCTAGTAATGATGTTAAATTGATGGAAATTGAAATTAAGATATCCAAATAATATTTTATGTCAAGTTAATGTGCTACTTAGATATTTGGTCTTTCAAAAAAGTAGAACTTTTATTTAAATTCACATATAAAATAAATTATGGGTTAACATTCCTGCTCGAATCCTTTAATATAAAGCCGGTTAACAAAGCTAAAAATGCCTTCTTAAACGAATGGCAAAGATCAACTAGGGTTTTTAAAAGTGTTTTGTTTTGCCGCCCATCGTTTATGCTTTAGTAGTCCTAATTTTTCATCATTTAATTGTCAGTCATGAATCATTTAAAATTTATTAAATTAGATATTCTTGAGAAATGGATCTAAGTTAGTTCTATATTTATTCTTTCTCTCCTTTTTCTATGTAATATGTGTGATCTGATCTCATAAATATCTTATTTATTTTAGAACTTTTTCTTTAGATACATTGGGAGAGCACAATCCACCCGTCTTCTCTATTTTTGAAATTTGTATAAAAAACTGTACTATTACTTCATGGATTTTTCTTTTTTGTAATTGTAAATACAAGGGTGGAAATATGATACAAATATCATGATTAAAAAATATGTGATTTGGGTGAAATACTTAGTTGCACTTTATTAAAATCCAAAATTTATTTGAACACGTGAAATAAATATTTTGTAAATGGTAAATAAATGAAACCCCGTTCAATGGTTTGATTTGGTGGAAATAAATGTGTAGGATTTTATTTGTACTAGATTAGGATACGTGCGTTGCACGTGTATACACCATTAATAATAAAATTATGTATATAAAGTGAGCAAATTATTACGTGTATGACTTGTACCATTGAGCACATAACTTTAAAAAACTACATAAATATTACTAAGTGTTATAAATATATTACCATATATAGTGAATGTCTACTTTAGCAGGGTTTTTGGGCTGTAGGTGACAAGAATTTTAAAATGAGGTGTAACTGACACAAAGTCTTAATTATTGAGTGAAGGTGACAATTACTTTATTATGGATTAAGAAAGTTGAAAAAGTTTGAAAATAACCCACAAGTTTTTTAATTTACACTTTAATCCAAATGTTAGTTAATATAACAGGAAATGGAGGGAAAAAATATGTTTCTCTCTTTTCTCATTCGTTGTTGTTTTCTCTGTCTTCACGATTATTGTTGTTCATTGTTGCTACTTTATTCATCATCTTCTGCTTCATTATCATCATCTTCTACTTCATTATCATCTTTATCTTCTTCTTGTCGACCATTGTTGTTGTTGTTGTTACCGCTACTGCTGCTATCTGACCAATTTCTTAGGTCAAATTTTATTTCCTACACCACTTTCCACTTTGGCATTACTTCATAGGTGACTTTGGTAAGTAACATTATGATTCTTATTCGAATTTATCATCTGGGTACACAGTTACTGTTGTTTTTTCCAACAATTGATAGAACCCCGATCATGAGTCCAACATAAGTACCCACAAGTTAAACAGATTACTCATCTGGTGCATCAGATGAGTAATCTGTTGCAACAGAAGATTTATCTATTACAATAGACTAGTTATCTATTACATCAGACTGATTATCTATTGTATCAGACTGATTATCTGTTGCAACAAATGATTAATCTATTTGGAACAATACAAACCAGCCTCTGCCACAAACCCAATGATAACCAATATGTTTCAACTCTTGCTATTGCTACTGGATTCAAAATTATTCCTTACGTCCAATCGTAGACATATTTGTTGAGAAGATAATAGGCAGAATCAAAATTAAATACTCCCTCCATCTCAAATTACCCATCCCAAATTTTCTAATTTTATTTCTTATTTTACTTATCTTTTTTCATTAATCAAGAAAAGATAAAAAAAATTCCATGTTTTACCCTTTGTATTAATCACTTTTTATTCAAATTAAAATGTGAACATCACTTAATAGGGTATTATGGTAAACTAGGCATGTTATTAATTATTTTTCTTAAGCAATGTGTCATCTCAGTTTGGGATGGGTAATTTGAGATGGAGGGAGTATGAATTAAAATGTCAAAGTCATGCAATAGACTAGTTATCTGTTGTATCAGATCGATTATTTGTTGCATCAGACTGATTATCTGTCGCAACATATAAGTAATCTTTTTGGAACAACACAAATCAGCCCCTGCGACAAACCTAACAGATAAATCTTGTTATTGCTATTGGATTCAAAATTATTCCTTAAGTCTAATCGTCGACATGTTTGTTGAGAAGATAATAAATAGAATGAAAATTAAATATGAATTAAAACATCAAAGTTGATCAAACATAATTTTTTTTTAAACAAAAATAAATAAAAATACATATACATAGACTAAAAGAAACAAAAATAATCTAATTATTATTATTATCATTATTATTATTATTATTATTACTATTATTATTATTATTATTATTATTATTGTCAGCCGGCCAATCTTCAACCGATAACAGCAACGCCTTCCTCAGCCTGCGGATCTCACGGAGAATCCTTGCTCTAATTGCTCTCAGTTTTCATTACAGGTCATGAACCTGTATTCGAAGTTCATTCACAACGTCTTGTAGAAAAGCAACATCCCACACTGGGTCAGCCATATCTAGAACACATATGAATTGATAAAAAACGTAAAAATAAAAGTAAAGAAAAGAATATTCGAATGTAATACAACGTATACTACAAATTGGTAAGAAAAAAACTTACCTGAGTCAGGGAAGAGAAAGTGGTGGAAGGTTTAATATGAAAGACAAAATGTAATAAATAAATAAAGTGTAGTTAAATGAACGAATGAGTAAGGAGGGACCTATTTATAGAGGATTGAATTTGAATAAGTGGCGAAAAGGCGCGACTGTTCACCTTCATTTATTAATTATATTTTTGATTACTGTGAAAAGTTATGAATTAATTAAATTAAGAAATATTGTGATAAGTCATGAGTTTTCAGATTATTATTATTAATTAGTTCTTTCCAATAACCGCTTTTATTAAGTTGTAACAACAGATTCTATATCTATTCCATCAAATAACTCATCTGTGACAACAGATATATCATTTGTTGCAACAAATAAAAAACCTATTGCATCAGATATTCTATCTGTTGCAACATATAATCTAATTGTTCACCTCCATTTATTAATTATATTTTTTATTACTGTGAAAAGTTATGACTTAATTAAATTAAGAAATATTGTGATAAGTCATGACTTTTCAGATTATTATTATTAATTAGTTCTTTCAAAGAACCATTTTTATTGAGTTGTGACAACAGATTCTATATTTGTTGCATCAGATAACTCATCTGTGACAACAGATATATCATCTGTTGCAATAATAGAGAACCTGTTGCATCAGATAATATATCTGTTACAACATATAATATATCTTTTTTAAGAAAAAAATTATCATCATATCATTAGTCCAAATTTGTTGACTTTTTTATTATATAAATTAAAAAAATACCTTTTCAATAACCGTTTCTTTAATAAAATAATAACCATTTTTATTAAGTTCTGGCAACAGATTGTGCATCTGTTGCATTAGATAAACCATCAATTACAACAGATATATCATCTGTTGCAACAAATAGACGATCTATTTTAATAGCTTTTTTGATTTCTTCTAACATCTGATACATCAATCGCAACAGATGGGAAATTTGATGCATCAGCAACATTGTTGAATATGTTTTAGACAAAAAGTCACAACTGTTCACCTTTTTCTTAACAATCATTATATAAGTTAATTAATCCAATATTGTGACTTTTTTTATTATATACTCCCTCCGTTTAAAAAAAAATGGTCTACTTTTTTTCTTAGTACGTTTAAAACAGAATGACCCTTTTTTCTTTTTGGCAATACTTTAATTTCAGCTTTCCATATAGCATATTTAGAACCACAAGATTAAAGGGCATTTTGGTATATTTGACACAACTTTAATTTAAAGCCACAAGATTCAAAAGTCTTATTTATTTTCTTAAACTTTGTACCAAGTCAAAGTAGGTCATTCTTTTTTAAACGGAGGGAGCAATAAATAAATAATTTTAAAAAATAAATTTAAAAACAAAAATGGTGAAAAGTCACAATCAGTTCTTAAAATTAAATAATCATTCTTTTATGGTTATAAATTGTGTTTATCGTTTATTTTCTTATTATTTATTTACGGACCATTTTTCATATTAAATAATCAAAAATTCATGTCTTTTCACTCTCTCAATAACAACAATATGCCTATTTTATTAATAACCTCCTATTACAACATATGATCGACCTGTCGCATCAGATTAACCTCTGTTGCCACAAATATTCAATCTCTACCACCAACCGTCCATATGTTGAGAATAAGGAATAAACAGAATGACAATTAAATACTAAATAAGAACTAAAATTTTAAAGTTGACCCCCAAACATTGATTTTTGAATCCTTTGGGTAGATCCGATATACAAAAGGAGGAAAATACAAACGCCAAAAGAAAAAACATACCATAATTATTATTACTACTATTATTATTATCATTACTATTATTATTGTCAACCGAACAATTTTCATCCGGGAGCAGCAAGGCCCTCCTCAGCCTTGGTCCGAAGTTGGCCAAATCCCTCTGGAGTTCATCAAACTGCCTTTGAAGTTCCCATAAGGACTCGATATGAATATTCTTGTATGAATGTTGATCAGCCATCTTTGTAAGTGTAGTAGAATGAACGAGTAAGGAGGGACCTATTTATAAATTATTGAATTGAAAGGGGTTAGTCAAAAAGTCACGATTGTTCATATCCCTTAATTAAATAAAACTAGTGACTTTTCGAATATGTAAATTAAAAAAAATGGATCTAAATACAACATTTTATCTTTTATTGTATTTCGGAAAGAAAAGAAAATTGCTTTAAAATAACAAAATGTATTTCATTTGTTAGATAACTTACAACATAGTGACAATCTATTACAACAAATGGATATATTTGTTTGATTTTTCCAACAGATATGTCATATTTTGCAACAGATCGATCATCTGTCGTAATAGATGTCTGCAATTATTTTACAATTTAAACAGATGTGGCATCTATTGCAAATTGTTAGTCATATGTTCATTCAATTAAAGCCATAGATGGACTAGGAAGAATAAGGTATGTGCAGATAGATAGATCCACTGTCATGTGTGGGAGTTAAGTATTACTTATAAGGTCATCAGGACAACACACACAAAGTATAATGTTTTGGGGAATGCAGTTTTTAATCGATTAGGCACTGATCATTCAAACAAGATCCTGCATTGTATAGTTAAGTTTGATGGGTTCAAATTGATAATGCTGAGGGGCCCATGAAGATGGTGCAGATACCCTGTAATGAATTACTGACGATTGTTGCTTGTGTTTATATATGTCAAGTTTTGAGAAGGGATCAATATTTGGTATCATTACAGATATCCAATAGCGATTGGGCTTAACTGTAAGTGTGTATTAGACTCTGAGAAGGCCTTCGAAGCCACACACTGCATCAAACAAGAATGAAAAACTAATAGAAATTCCCTTGGCCCAAATTTATATGAAAGGGTTGTTTGAGAAGATAATTATACGCCAGAAGAAGAATGCCTGCGAGGGAAAGAGGATTTGATGAAAGACTATATCATCTGAGAGCTAATTGAAGAGGAGACATAGGGTAGCAAGAAACTTCTAGCAAATCTGGCCGATGAAACTATCTTAAAATATGAGAAATCTAAATCAAGGGCAAATATGAAAGTATATCCGATAATATAAATTCATCTATTGTCTCTCTGAAAGAAGAATAATACAAATGGACACTTTGCTAGGGAGCTGCAACTAGGTAGCGTGGTTGAAATTATCACCTAGATAGAAAATAGTAGAAGACCAAGAAAGCAGCCTTACGGGCATCGAGAGTTGAAATGATATACAATAAGTCTAGAAAACTTGCGCCTACAACAACTGCAATTAAAATAAGGAATCTAAGCAAAGGCGGCAATTTGTGAATTTTAAATTGCATCCCATGCATTCTTGTTTGCAGTTTCAATTAGGTCCACTGATGTTGACCTGATCAAAACCACAAATGAGATTGAAATATAGACTGAGCGCCATTACTTCTTTAGCAATATGGATTAATTGATTGGTTTTCTTGGCTTAGCTTGCTTTCAACATTCCTTGAAGAAAAACAAAGGCTTGCTGTAGTATATGAATCTCGATAATTTTCAAGCTTGCCTCCAGCTTGCCGATTTGGTATCCAAGCTTGTCGTTGCCGTCTTTAAAGTTAGTATAGAGTTCCTAGTCTCTTGTGAGCTCGATCAGGAACACTTTCTCCTTCAAAGTTGTGGCATTATAGAAGGCCTTCAGAATACTTTCTGCAAAAGCCTTAAAGGATACATAGAGGGTCATTGTGTTTATTTTAGGTCAAAATGTGTTGATGCACTGTCTAGATATGGTCCCAATAGTTGAATAACGCATTTTTATTGAGCGTTGCTCAATGCAGCTTGTTCAACCAACCTTCAAGGGATTTGATAAATTGATAAGCAAGGAGTTACATAATGTTTGATCTAAACTGACTCTACCAAGCCTATCAAATATTAGTTAACTTTATGCTCATTACCCTATCAAAAAACTTTACCCGAGTTAGTGGACAAATCAAACGAGCTTAATCTCTCAGCCTTTCTGCTGATCACTCTTCTCTAATATAGATGATAAGATATCAATCATGCCAAAATCTACATCGTCAGTAGAAATGCTTGCCAGAGCAAAAGTCTTCAAAAGACATCAATAGTAATCTCTCAATATCAAGTGATATTGAGAGATTCCTAGTCATGCCTTCTTAAGACTTTCTCTACGGCAAGAATCTGTTGATGACAAGATATCCGCCATGCAAAAGTCTACACTGTCAGAAGAAATTCTTGTAAGTACGAAAGTCTTCAGAAGGCATTATTAGTAATGTACAAGGGCCACAGAAAAAAAATTATCAACTCCTCTATCTTGCTCAAGTATCCAATAAAGAAAAATTTTAACTCCTCTATCTTGCACTGTTGAGCAATATACAAGCTTGTTGTACATTTCAACTCCTCTGTACATTGCTCAACAGTGCAAGACAAAGGAGTTAAAATTTTTCTTTTTTGAATACTTGAGCAAGACAGAGGAGTTGATAATTTTTCTTCTGTGTTACTTGTACATTAATAATAATTCCTTCTGAAGACTTTCGTACTTGTAAGAATTTTTGTTGATGGTGTAGACTTTTGTATGGAGGATATCTTGTCATCGGCAGAAATTCTTTCCGTAGTGAAAGTCTTAGGAAGGCATGACTAGGAATATCTCAATATCAATTGATATTGAGAGATTACTATTGATGACTTCTGAAGACTTGCACCCTGGCAAGAATTTCCGGCGATAGTGTAGACTTTTGCATGGCAGATATCTTGTCCTCTATATGGGAGAAGAACGATAAACAAAAAGGTTGAGAGATTAAGCTTGTTTGATTTGTGCACTAACTTGGGCAAAGTTTTTTAATAGGTTAATGAGCCTAGATTTACGTAAAGTTTGGTAGGCTTGGTAGAGTCAGTTTAGATCAAACATTACGTAACTCCTTGCTTATTAAGTTATCAAGTCCCTTGAAGTTTGGTTGAGCAAGCTGCATTGAGAAACGCTTAAAAAAGGGAGCTATTCAACTGTTGGGACCACATCTTGACTGTGCATCAACACATTTTTACCTAAAAACATACACAATGACCCTACATGTATCCTTTAAGTTTTCTGAAGAAAGTGTTCTGAAGGGCTTCTAGAATGCCACAACTTTGAAGATAGTGTTCCTGATCGAGCTCACAATAGATCATGAACTCTATACCAACTTCAGAGATGGTAACGACAAGCTTGAATACAAAATTAGCAAACTGGAGGAAAACTTGAAAATTATCAAAATTCACATACTATAGCAAGCCTCTGATTTTCTCTAAGAAATGTTGAAAGCATGTTAAGGCTAGAAAATACAATCAATTATAATCATATAGCTAAGGAAGTAATGACGCTTAAACTGTCTTTCAATCTCATTTGTGGTTTCGATCAGGTCAACAGCAGTGGACCTAATCGGATGCACAAACAAGAAGGCATAGGATGCAATTTAAAATTCAGAAATTATCATTTTTGCTTAGATTCCTTATTTTAACTGAAATTGTTGTTGGTGCGAGTTTTCTAGACTTACTGTACATCATTTTAACCCTCGATGCTCGTAAGACTGCTTTCTTGGTCTTCTACTATTATCTAGAATCTAAGTGATAATCTCGACTATGCTACTTAGACACAGCTCCCTAGCAAAGAGACCATCTGAACTATTTTTCTTTTAGAGAAAAGATAGATTTTTCATTACCAAATACACTTTCATATTTGTACTTGATACAGATTTCTCATGTTTTAAGATAGTTTCATCGGTCAGATTTGCTAAAAGTTACTTTCTACCCTATGTATCCTCTTTCATTAGATCTCAGATGATATAGTCTTTCATCAACCACCCATTTTCCCTCGAAGGCATTCTTCTACCGCACCTTCTGGCATATAATTATTACCCCGAGCAGCTCAACCATATAAATTTAGGCTAGGGCAATAACAATATTGATTTCATTCTTGGTTGAAGCAGTGGAAGGCTTCGAAGGCCCTCTAAGGGTTCAATGTACCCTAAAAATTAGTCCAATCACTATTGAATTTCTTTACAATGCCACCAAAACTAGATCCCTTCACAATGCTTGACACATAAACATGAGCAACAATCGACATTAAATCTTAAAAAGGTATCAAAACCATATTCATGGTCCCTCAGTCTTATCAATTTTGACTATTAAAATTAACTATAAAATTGCAGATAGCTTGTTTGAATGATTAATGAATAAATGGTAAAAACAGTATTCATAAAATCAGTGTACTCTATGTGTGTTTTCATGATAACATTATCAGTAATACATACCTCTCACATATAAAGTGGTTTCATCTACAAGCAGCTTACTCCTCATCTTTATTATAGCCTCGTGTTGGTCGGACAAAATTTGATCAACTTTCAGTTCCCTATATCTACAAAGAAAAGGAAAAAATTAATGTCAAGCAAGAGAACAAAAGAAAGAACATTATCCATCTATTACAATAGATATGGATTCTATTGCAACAGATGTGGAGTCTATTATAATAGATGTAGAGCCTATTGCATCAGATGTGAAGCCTGTTGCAACAGATGTAGAGCCTGTTGCAACAGATGTGGAGTCTGTTGGAATACTTCAAACTAGCCTTGCTGGTGGTTTGATTTGTTCCAACAGTTTCTCTATCTGTTGCAACATCAATAACAACATAGATTACGAAGAAACCACAAATAAAAACATCAACAACAAAGAAACAACATTATTTGCTCCAATACCATCAACAATAAAGAAGAAACATCCTTTCTTCCAACACCATCAATAATACCACACCACAATTTCCAACAACGCCAACCCCGCCAACAACATCAATAACAATATCAACAACAAAGAAACAAATAAAATACATACAACAAAATGATACTGTCAACAAGTCTTTTAAACTTCTCCCAATAGATGACTTTTTTTGCATATTATAATAAAAATTCTCGGTTCGTTTATTCAACACTTAAAAGTTTCTTCAAAATTTTTAAATAAATATAATATGAGTAAATGGTAATTAAATAAAAAATAAATGTAAATAACTTGCAAAGAAGAAGACGAGAATGAAAGAGCAATAGTGAACCATACCTTAATGTCAAAAGGAGATCAAAACAATAATTTCAAGTGAGAAATCTAAGATATGGACCACTTTAGATCCGAAAGGATCTTTATGAGAAATAGAAGATAAAAGAGAGAAAAAAAGTTTGTGATAACCCTAAAGATGAGAGAAAGAAAAAGATGAGAGCTAAATAAAATAAATTTAGGGCTGAAGGAGAGATGAGATAATTCTAGATGTATTAGGGGTTTCAATATTAATTAATTAATATTTATTAATAATTTGAGGGGCACGAGGAAGAAGAAGAGTGATATTAAAAAGACAAGATAAGACTACTCAATGAGATTTTTGAGTTATCCAGAAAATATTTTTTACCGCGTTTAGTAGTACTACTTTATCTACTCGGACATAAGCTTGCTTTAAAATTAAAAAGAAAAAAAAGATTTTCAAATAGATATGTCTTCTATTGCAACAGATATCAATATCTGTTTGAAAAATCCCAATAGCTCAGTCATCAGTAACAACAGATACAAATATCTATTTAATAATTAAATCAGATATGTCATCTGTTACAACAGATATCAATATTTGTTTAAAAATTTCCAATAGCGCAGTCATCTGTCACAATAGATGCAGATGTCTATTTGATAATAAAATCAGATATGTTATCTGTTGCAACAGATACAAATATTTATTTAAAAATTTCTAACAGTTCAGTCATTTGTTGCAACATATTTTATTGTAATTGAATTAGGTGGAACTATGGATGAATGAATGAGTTCATATGGTCAACTACACCTTCAATTGAGCCTTTGAAATTGCATGGCGTTGGTATTGTGTTTATTCTGACCCGAGTGGTCAATCGATCACTCTGAGTTGAAAAGACTCTCATTAACTTAAGTTAACCTAGTACCTTAATTAATTTAGGTAGAACTAGGGATGAATGAGTTCATAGGGTCAAATACAACTTTAATTGAGTCTTTCAAATTGCATGGTGTTGGTATTGGGTTCATCCCGACTCGAGTCGTTGATCAATCACTCTGAGTTGAGAAGATTTTCATTAACTTAATGTTAAGATAGTACCTTAATTGATTTAGGTTGAACTAGGGATGAATAAGTTCATAGGGTCAACTACAACTTTAATTGAGTCTTTGCAATTGCATGGTGTTGGTATTGCATTCATCCTGACTCGAATCATCGATCGATCACTCTGAGTTTAAAACATTATCATTAACTTAATTTTAACCTAGTACCTTAATTGATTTATGTGGAACTAGGGATGAACGAGTTCGTAGGGTCAACTACAACTTCAATTAAGTCTTTACAACTACATGGTGTTGGTATTGTATTCATCCCAACCCGAGTCATTGATCGATCACTCTTATTTGAAAAGAATCTCATTAACTTAATGTTAATCTAGTACCTTAATTGATTTAGGTAGAATTAGGGATGAATGAGTTTGTAGGGTCAACTACAACTTCAATTGAGTCTTTGCAATTGTATGGTGTTGGTATTGCGTTCATTCCTACCCGAGTCGTCGATCGATCACTCTGAGTTGAAAAGATTCTCATTAACTTAATGTTAATCTAGTACTTAATTGATTTAGGTGTAACTATGGATGAATGAGTTCGTAGGATAACTACAACTTTAATTGAGTCTTTGCAATTACATGTGGTTAGTATTGCGTTCATCCCGACCCGAGTTATCGATCGATCACTCTGAGTTGAAAAGATTCTCATTAACTTAATATTTTCTAAACTATATCTTTTAAAAATTTTAAAAATAATTAAGATCAATTCAGACCAAATAAATAATTTCAAAACTTGTCATTCTTTTCCAAAATTATAAATCAACCCATACAAATCATCCATTTGAGTGAAAAAACTTTTCATCATTTCAAATATAAAGTTCTCTCTCTTTTCTCTCTCTCTCTCTCTCTCTCTCTTAATAATACAGACAACAACTACTCAGCATATTGCTCAACCCTTCAAAACAAATTGATTTTCTTCTCATTTTCAATCACATAGTTGTTATTTTCAACTTTATTCTCACTTGTATCAGTCGTCTTCTCTATCTTCACAGTTAACTGAGTTCGAGAAGATTTCTATATTTTTTCTTTATTCTTAACATTAGGTCTTTTTAGTTAATGGTAAAAAATAAGACTTTTAGTTGTATTATCTTCGAGAATGGATTAACAATTTTGAGCTTTAATGCTAAAAAAGTAGGAAGCACCCGAGAAAACTCTAGTTTTTATCTCAGTGTTTTGTTGAATATCATGGTATTACTGGATGTGTTTTTGGTGTTGGTGGTGGTTGTTGGTGGTGGTGTCGGAATTTTTGGTTTTGGTAGTGGTATCGGTGGTCTTGGTTTGGTATTGGTGGCATTGGTAGTTGTCTTAGTTGCATTGGTGATGGCATTGGTGGTGGCATTGGTTATGGTTTAGGTGGTGGTCTTGGTGGTCCATCTGTTGCAACAAGTGGAAGATCTGTTCGAAGATATTAAATAGGTCTTCAAACAGGTTCCCTATCTATTCCAAATGATGGGTTATCCGTTGGAGTATTTTTTTTGAAATATGGCATAGAATAATTTATTAAAATTTGTCTTACCTTTTTTTAAAAAAATTATGCAGACATCAAATGCAATGTATTTTTTGTTTTCTATTGTTTGTAGTTAAAATATGTCTGTCAAAAGAAAAGAAACTGAAAGTGGATCAACTTCTGACCACCTAACAAAAAAGGCTAGAGAACAGATAGATTCGGAGGAACTTCCTAAATAATCTTAATCAAGGCAAAAGGAAGAGGATGAAAGTGATAAGTCCTTCTCACTAATTTCGCATGAATTAATATCGAAATCCCAGCATGATACTGTCAAAATAATTAGTATCGATAGATTTCGAGTTGCAATATCGATGGGTCGCCCTAAAGAAATAACTGGTAATCTTGTACTTAAATGTTAGTTGGGAAAACGTTTTGATGAACTTAGGAGTATTATGAAGAATGAAAACATAGATGAATATTTTAAGAAGAGCTATTTTACATACTTTCTTAAGCTGCCTGAGGACCGCACTCTCTGTTTCCCAATGAGCATAGTATATGATCTTCTCAAATGCAGGATAAAGTACGCGGGGGATGATAAAGATTTGAAGGAGGACAAAAAAAGATAGATGAAATCTGGATCAACTGTTGTAGCATGCCGGTTTGTTTTGGATTGAAAGAGTTTGCCATAGTGACGAGCTTGAGATGCCATCGTCCAGAAGAATATCTTATCAGGGTAATAGCCCACAAAGGGTCCAACAAACACAAAGGAAAAAAAATGGGTTGTTGGTCATTATTGGACGTAGCTACAAAGCAGAGGATTTGATGGCAGATCTTGAGGATAAAAATAAACCAAAGCACTACGGGGAGAAATTGTGCTTATTTTGGTTTGTCCATCCTATTTTATCAGTAAGAGACGTCAGAAAAGTCATAGAAGATGATTTTTGGTGTTTACTGATGATTTTGAGAAATTCAATAACTATCCCTGGGGATATGACACCTACTACTTGACTGTCCAATATTTACTGACAAAGCTATCCACAAGGACGATCATATTATACGGCTTTCCTTGAACTTTCACAGTAAAATTGATCATTATTTTTACTCATCCATTAATTTATATTGAATATAGTTGTTATAACTTTTTTTCTTGCTTTCTATTTACATTTTTTAGGCTTGGGCATGTAAATTCATTCCTCCTCTCCAAAAGCAGTTCAAGGATTAACCGGATGAGGTTTCTCATCCAAGGATCCTTAGGTGGTTGGATGCAAAGGGCAGCAAAAAAGATATTAACGAGGCTGATCACTTTAACCCTCTAAATTATACAGTACGTCTTCATTCAACTAAAATAATTTTCCTCAAAGAAAGATATTAAAACAAATATGCCATCTGTTGCAATAGATGTGTCATCTATTGCAACAAATGGGTCATCTGTTGCAATAGATTACCCATCAACTACAACTGCTACAAAGATGGATAATCTATTGCGACAGACGATCAATATTTTGCAACAGATTAACCATATGTTGTTCTGGTTCTCTGAACCAACTCAACAGATTACCCATCTACTACAAATTATACAACAGATGGGTAATCTGATGCAATACATTATCAATCTATTACGACATACAGATCAGTTGTTGCGGTAGCTAGATTTTCTGTTGTATAAGTTGGCTGTGTTAACATGTAACCCAACTGATTGCAAATTATCATTATATGATTTAAATGCCTCCTAACTTTTTTTATAGGTTGTGCATCCTTGGATCTTGCCTACTGAGTAAGAGTTGGGGATAACTTCTTTTATTACTCTAGGTCCTACTGATACAAAAGCAGACCCAATGGTGGAGTTAACAAAGAATTTATTGGCTGGAGCAACTGCCATAAGAAGAGCAGTTAGGCAAGGTCAACCTAATGTTGAAGCTCTTCATGACCAACCTTTTACTGCAACAGATCCGAGTACTTCTTCTGGAGATGTTGCGGTAGAGTTGTTGATGATGGTGGCAGCCATCCTGATATTGTTGTTGCTGCCAGTCGTGATTATGAGCATGTTGGTGCTCAGACAAAAATAAATACATTTCAAAACACCCCTTGCACAGTCCCTCTCACCCCTACGCCGGTCCCTCCCACCCTTATAGTGGTCCCTCTCACCCCTCTTCACCCTCATGTTCTTACTGCAAATTTAAAGTATGCAAGGACAGAGAGGATAAAATCCTTGAAAAACTAGAGACTATTGCTGAATCTACCGAGAAGTTAAAATCCAAGAAGGGTGTCATACCATCCAAGAAGGTAAGGGAGCCATACACTCCTACAATGGCGGTTAGGAGGAAAAGAAGAAACATTAGACAAATACTCTCTATTGTGAAAATAAACAAATTGCAACTCCACCTGCTCCAAGAGTTGTTGAAGTTCAGGGGCCGCTGAATAAGGTGGAAATATACACGACACTTGGCTACGAAAAGAAGAAAGAACTGCAAAAAATCATGAATGACAAGACGAAGGTTTTAGAAGAATACACCATGCATTCATTTACCACCAAAGACTTCACGAATATGAAAAATATGCATGAGTGGTACGTGGACAATGTAAGTTTACTTTTACTAACCTAGCCTTCCTATCTACTCTATGAAGAATAAGCTACGCAATAGATGTGAAATCTGTTGCAACATCTGGGTATTCTATTGCAACATAACACACATCTGTTGCAAAAGCTGTGTTAGCTGGGTAATCTGTGAACTGATTCAGAGAATCCTCTGCAACAGAATCTTTCCATTGTATTTTTCTTTTTTACAATTACTAACCTATTTAAAAATTATCTTCTTATACCACAATATATTGATGAAATTCTTTGCCTCATGAGGGGCAGGTAATTAGCGTACCCGAATTCTTATGATGATGCTGCTAGGATAATGGACCTCAACTTCTACAATAATTTTAAGGATAGGTACGATGATCTCTCTAGGCGAGCTGGTCCCGGTGGCTAGAGATTTGATAAGTTAATTTCTACGTTCGAATAGGATGAAGACATGATTAAATATGTCAGAAGAGAGGCTATATCCATACGGCAAAAAATGGACCAAGGAAAAGAGAATTCTTGCAGTCATGAACATAGAAGTCAAACATTTTCTCATTGTTGAGATACTACTTGACGAAGGGAAAGATTAAGGTTTATGACTGTAACTTACCTGTCTTCAACGAGGACATATTTTTAATCCATATGAAGCCACTCTTGAAGTTGTTCCCTAAGTTGTTGACGTAGAGTAAGATAATGGATCATTTGCCAGCGGAAGTCTTGAGAAAGGAATCATGGGATTTTAAAGGTCAAAATAAGAACATCCAGCTCTAAAAAAATAAAACCGGTGCAGCGTGTGGGTCATACTCGCTTCCATACATTGAGTGTTTACTGACTGGCACAGAAATGATCGGTATGTACGACACCGTTGTAGGAAAGATGCAAGAGGTCTGGGCTTATATGGTACTAACTAAATGGTTGGAGCCTGTGTATAAAGAAGAATATGTACAAAGATAGAAACGAACACGATAATAATTTTTTATTTCAAGCCACTTCACTTTACATATAGTAGCAATAATTTTTATGTCTGGAGAAAGTTACATTTTTATAATGCAACAGATTGTCTATCTGTTGTAATAGATATAATACCTATTGTGACAGATTGATTATCCGTTAGGATAGGTTGGTTATCTATTGCATTATGCAGATGTTTTTTGATTTGTCTGTCGCAACAGATATACAATCTATTGCAACATATATTATATATCTACTGCAGCTGATAGGTAATCTGTTGGAATAAGTCAAAAAAAGTAGGAAGACCTGTCATATAATTTCCAGCAGATGACCTAACTAAATGGTTGGAGCCTATGTATAAAGAAGAATATGTACAAAGACAGAGAAGAATATGATAATAATTTTTTATTTCGAGCCACTTCACTTTACATGTAGTGGTAATAATTTTTATGTCTAGCAAAAGTTAAATTTTTAAAATACAATAGATTGTATATCTGTTGCAATAGATATAATACCTGTTGTGACAGATTAATTATCTGTTGGAATATATTGGTCATTTGTTGCATTATGCAGATGTTCCTAGTCTGTCTATCACAATAGATATACAATATGTTGCAACATATAATCTATCTATTGCAATTTATAGGTAATCTGTTGGAATAAATCAAAAAAGTAGGAAGACCTATTATATAATTTCTAGCAGATGACCTATATGTTGTAATATATGTCTAAATCTGTTTGATAAGATATGTCGTCTATTACAGCAGATGTATTATCTATTGTGATATTTGAATCTAGTATTCCATTTCAATTAACATGTTCAAAACTAAGGATTAAATTATATTCATAGACATCATAAAATAAATCAAAGCCTTTGAAAATTACATGAAATAACTCAACAAATAAATGAAATGTAAAAAAATAATTATGGGTACAAATGATCTACTCTACAAATAAATCAACAAGTTGAACCAAGGAAGATAGGTTATTACATTGACAGACTCAAGCTATAAATATCTACTTAATATGGACAAGTTGTTCTTCATCCAGTGCTACAAAATTCAATTTTGGTCATCGTGGATCTTTAATGTCGTTTGCGTACGGCTTCTGACGTTTCTCTTCTCCGTAGTTCCATAAAAGAGCAGCATATCTTTTGCGGAGTAATCTAGCATCAAGTCCATCATTTGGTACTTATAAACCATCGCTCAAATACTCGGCGTAAGCGGTAACAAAAAGACCGCAATCCCTGTGTTTTAAAAAAAGAGATAATCCATATCTTGCAGTTCATGTAAGCGTTGCAAAATTTATGAAATTAAACTAAATAATGGCACTTATACTTACAGGCTACCAATGGTTTGTTAAGCAATTCCTTCAATATATTGTACATCAAATGGATTACCCATTTTATCCCGATATGCTTCAATATCGATCAATCAGTACGAACCTTTTGGTCCAAAAAAACCACTCACATCAAGGTAAGTAGGCAATATTTTAACTAGCTTTCATATCTCAGACGACGGCCCAGAATGTCTCATTCATGACATCAAGTCATAAACTCGAATGCGCCTCTATTTTAGAATGACGATAGGCAAAACCCAATGGAATTCATCACCAAAATTGATTGGGATGTACACTTCGTCGACCAAATGCCAAGGTAAGCCAGCTAGAATGTTAAAACCTTTGATGATGTTGATTATGCATTCCTCATTTTGGGAAACTTCTGGCTGTTGTTAACAATACCTATCGTAGGCATTATTGATGTAAACTTTGTACAAATAATATTTTGTCGTATATCTGTATTGTTCTTGTGTTTGCAACTTGGCCTTCTTTCGAAGGTAGTAAAAAATGGCATCAATGTGCTACACATATTATCTAACATTTCAAATTACATGATAAAAAATTAATATACAGATGCAATTAAATAAAGTATTAATTAATAGTAATATATATGGCATTTAAACCTCATCATTCCAACAAGTTTGGGGTTGTAACATCAAATAGAACAAATTTTTCATTCCGAGACGTGCAACAACAAAGTTGAACATATCAAAACCAAGACTCGATTCGTTCACTTTGTATTGTTCATCATTTTGTTTTCTACATGATGATTTATATGTGTTAAAGTTATGTTCTTACAACAAGAATTGTATAAACCAATATCTTTAAAATTGATATATGTACCTGCCGGCATGATGCTTTAACAGCCCATCGGCAATCTATTCTGAATAGTCGTTGATTAACTTTGTTAGTCTTTTTGGAGCCTCATCCGAGATGTTGAACCCTTCAAATGGGTAATTCTTTCATTCTCCCGAACTGGCAAGCTCCATTTTTTCTTCTTCTTTGGAAGCAGTTAATGGATTATCAACTGTAATATTATGCTTTTCAGCAGTAGCTTCTACTGTGATATCCACCTGGAAAGCCAGAATTGTCAATGCTAATAACAGATATACAATTAATTGTCTATTTATTGCAACAGATGGATCATTTGTTGGGATTAATTCAAACATGTGACCTGTCTGTTGCAACATAAGACTCTTCTACTGGTAGAAACTAAAATAGTATAAAAACATATTTGATTTGCTCAAATAGACGAACATACGTTGCAACAGATAATGCATCTAATGCAACAGGTTAGACAACAGTTACAACAGATGTATATAGCTGGTTGATAATTTTCAGCAGATGTATCATCTGTTGAAATAGATATGTGCCTATTTGTTTGTTAGAACAGATGATATACATTCACCTTCTTCAGCTCATGCTGCTCTCCTGTGGCCCTTGTACATTGAACAGCGGTGCAAGACAAAGATAGAGAAATTATAATTTTGCTTTTTTTTATGCTTGATGATTCCTTGTAAATATCTTTCCTTCTTCTCTTAGCCACCTTGATCTCTAGTGGAATGTATGAATATGAAATCCTCTTTGATGGAATGACACCTCTCTTAGATGTTACTTTCTTTACAGAAGCAGTTAGTGTATTAATAGCATTAATCACTCCATCATGTTTCGCCTTGCAGTCTTGACATTTGCATGTAGAATATTCGCTAGATGTGGAAAAATCTGGAGAAAAATATGTATAACCATTATGATCATAATCATAATGGATTATTTCAAAAACTGTAGGAGGAGCATCATTAGCCCCAACAGCAGCACACTACCACTATCACTATCACTACCATCATCAACAACAACAAGCCCACCCTCCAAAATTATTTTTCTTGTGATGGTTGTTGGTCCAAACAATTCTATTTTTATTCTATCAACGACGTTAGGGTCCGATAAAGTTTGCATAGACCGTAAAGTAATAAAAATGGCATCTTCAACTCTCGATTGGTCGGAACAAGCCACGGATGGACAATCTAAAATAAATCAGTACATATATTAGAATGATAATGAAATCATTTAAAATAATCATTAATTAAAAGAAAAACTTGATTAGAATTAGACTTATTGCTTCCTTCGAGGGATTGAAAAGATCAAGAAATTTTGTATTTTTATCAGTTTTAGCCGACAACTATCTCGGGATTCTTGGACAGGAAACTTTTTCCTGGTATTTCACTTATTTTCTCACATAAGGAATGGATTCAAATGCCCAAGCCTATAACATAACGCTAATAAATCAAAAGCATTATTGAATAAAAAAATGAATCATATCATAATAAAAGAAATATTTACCATGAAAGCCCATGGAAATCCATATAAATTGACTGTCTTTGGTGTTAATGGAGTCAACAAATATTTGACAATCATTTTGAAGTTTTTATAACCCCAAGGATAGCTGTTAAATGCCTCAAAATCCTCAAAGAGATTTATTAAACTGAGGCTTATGTTGTTGTTAACGTCTCATGCCCAAAGAATATTATGTACAAACCAAACTAAGCACAATAATTTCTTGTGCTTCTTTTAAAGTCCTTTACCTTTCAACGCTTCTATCAAATTTTTGTTTTTGAAGCTTAGACCAACAATGGACACCAGGTCATCACGATCACTCGACTTGTCTTTGCCTTTTTGGGGTGTGCGGGGTGTTTTTTTGGGTTAGAGTAGGTATAATTTGAGAAGGGAAAGGAGGATAACATTTTAGTCCAGTAACTATGGAAAACTACTTCCAACCAAAACAAATAGGCATGCCACAATAATTTATCCACACCTCATCCATCTTATCTTTGTTTTCATACATAAACCTACGCTTGAGAAGATCATATACTATTTTCATCTGGAAACGAGCATTGTTGTCCTCCGATAAATCGACATATTTTCCAAAGCAACTTCCCTTAAAATAAGAATCCAATTTTTGTTCTTAAAGTATTTTTCTAAAGGCATTGAAAGATTTTTCCATGGATAACTTAACCACTAAATCACTCGTTAAATCTATGGCACCACCGCACTTCATTCTCATAGGATAACGATCAATGCTAAAGATTTTGATCATCTCTTCTGTGGAAGGGTTATTAGCATTTGGATCATCTCTTTTGAAACATTCCTCCTCCCCGTATTTATTAGCTTCTGCTCCTGATTGAGATAATGCTTGTAAAGCAAGCTCATAGAGTGATGGATGTACCCTAGCTGCTTCACTTATTCCTTTACTTGGACTTGATTCGGTTTCTTTTCTTTTGGGAGCCATATTATCTTAAATTAATAGGATCATAATATAGATAATAATTGATTAGTGCATCGTTAAAAAGGGATAACAGTAAATCTAACATGCATAATAGTAAAATAATAGTTCCAACAGACCACACATCTGTTGCACCAGGTATGTTATCTGTTGCAACATATAACCGACCTGTTGCAACAGAAGAGTAAACCATTGGAAACAATAAAAATAGATCACTAATCTGTTGCACAATGTAGTTTATCTGATACATCATATAACCAACCTATTGCAATGGATGAGTAAACTATTGGAAATAATAAAAATAAATCACTAATCTATTACACCAGAAAGATTATTTGTTACAACATATAACCAACCTATTGCAATGGATGAGTAAACCATTGGAAACAATAAAAACAAATTACTAATTTGTTACACCAGGTAGTTTATCTATTGCAATATATGACCAACCTGTTGCAATTAATGAGTAATTCATTAGAAAAAAGTCAAAATAGATCACTCGCCAGTTGCACCAGGAAGGTTATCTGTTGCAACATATAACCAACCTGTTGGAACAGATGAGTAATCCATTAGAAACAGTAAAAATAGATCATTCATATATTGCACCAGGAAGATTATCTATTGCAACATATACCCAACTTATTGGAATGGATGAGTAATCCCTTGGAAATAATAGAAATAGATCACTCATCTGTTGCACTAAGTAGGATATTTTTTGCAGTATATAATCAACCTGTTGTAGTGGATGAGTAATCCATTGGAAAAATAAAAATAGGCCACTTATTTGTTGCACCAGATAGGTTATCTGCAGCCTATAAACAACCTATTGCATCAGATGAGTAATCCATTAGAAACAATTAAAACAGATCACTCATCTTTTACATTAGGTAGGGTATCTATTGCAGCGGATGAGTAATCCATTGGAAACAATAAAATAGATCACTCATTTATTGAAATAGATCACTTATCTATTGCAAAATAAGTTATCTGTTGCAAAATGAGTTATCTGTTAGATTTTTTCCAAACAGAAAAGACGTCTATTACAACAGATGAATGATCTATTAGATTATTCATCTATTGAATCAGATTTTCATTGTTCCATTAGATTTCTATTTGTTGAATCATATGTTGCATCAGATGCTTCATCTGTTGTATCAGATGCTTCATCTATTGCATCAGATGGTTCATCTATTGCATCAGATAGTTCATCTGTTGCAATGCCATTTTTACCAAGAATAATAATAAATCAATGCAGCAACACCAACACAACACACCCACACTAATAACACCAACGGTGACCAAAAATCACCAACAAATTGAATCAACAGTTCGATAACAAGAAGAAAAAATGCCATAAATTAGGATTTTATTCAGTCCACATTTTAAATCTAAGCAAGAAATATTAAAATTGTTAACCAATACTAAAAGAGAAGTTGGCTTAAGTTCCATTGTTTCTTCATAACTAAAAAGACATAACTTTTTACCTTTGAAAGAAGAAATGGGATGACAAAGAACTCAAAAGTTATTGTCGCTGGAGAAGTCTTCATGTTGATTGACGGTTGAAAGTCGAAAAGGAACTCGCCCGACTATATTTCACCGGAGGTTAAAGTCATCGGGGATTAAAGGGAGAAATTTTGTAGAACTGTTGGTTGGAAGAGAGTTAAGAGAAGCTATCGTGAGAGATGGCAGAGAGACTGATTGAGTTATATTAAAAAGGGTGTGAGTTGGGTTGATTTGTATTTTTGAAAATATTAGAAAGTTTTGAAAATATTAATCAAGTCCACAATTAACTTAATCAAGTTTTCTAATGATGTTTGACCCTTTAAGTTGGTCAATGTCACCAATCCTTCATTCAAGACTTAAAAGACACCTTTCCTTCAATTTTCTCACTTTACCATATATAGTAAATGTCTATTTTATCATCTATAGTGAATGTCTATTTATGAAAAAGTTAGAAACCCCAAGGTTAGTTTTTCCCTATAAATAAAGGAGTTTTTCTTCATTGTAATTCACTCCTCAAAAATCCTCATAAGAAAAAAAAGAAGTCTCCTCTCTTCTCTCTCTACTCTTGTTCTTCTCTATTTTATATTTTATAACACGTTATCAGCACAAGACTCTACCAAACAATGTGAGATTACAAATCTAATGGTAATTCTTATGTTATTTATCTTTTACTACTAATGATGTAATTATTGTTGTATTTGAGGAAAAAAAATTAATTTGGAATCACTTATGCTTTAAATTTATTCATGAAGAACAATATTTTTAAAAGATATGATGATGAATTTAAGTCTCATCTCATTAAAAGGGTAAGACATTAGGTTACAAGTTTCAATGTACCATGATGATAAGATGTTGGGTTTAAAATCCCATCGGATTTTAGCCTAAGACGCCTTTATATGGATAAGATATTAAGTTTGAATCTCAATACACCATTGATATTATGATGGCTAAGAAAAAATAATGGGTGTTTGGTGAAAAGTCATGAAACATATCCCATTGATATGCTCAATTCCATGAATTGAATGTGATAGAAACATATGATAAGTCTAAAATATGATAACTTACTTCATTCTTGAAGTGTGTGTGGTAGTAGCGCATAATATGTCTGAAAGAAGACAAGTGATTGAATGCGCGGATCTAAGTGTGGAAGGACAATATAATAATAATCAAAAAAAGTGGTATTATTTTCATGGGCTTATTATGATTATAAGATATGTTAGAGGAAAATTTCTCTACAACCATATATATGCTTCGATTTGATCTTGAAGTAGCAATATCTCAAAAGGGGCTATAAGCTATCATAATTTGATACGCTTAAGAAATGATTATATTCTATTCTTGGGAATGCAAATTTCAATTATTATAAATACAGATCTATATCTTGGGGTAAATATGATTGTATACATTCAAACATGTTCTTGGTTGTAAAGATATCATAACCCACCTCCAAAAGAGGTAAAATATTAGAAGATTGAATATCTCCAAGTCACTATGATAAGAAATACGAATGTGAAAAATTACTCGAGCATGATGAGATCATATTATTGATATAAAATTCATGTCATAGTAAACTAGAAGTTTACTAAAGTAAAAAATGCATGTCATGATAAACTTGGAATTGTCATTCCAAAGGTATGCATATTATGTATTAGACATATGTTGAAGAATTAGAATATTCTTTAAAAACTATTCATGTTATTTGTTCTCATGATAAGTTGGTTGGACTAACTAATATTGGGATTGAATTCCTTAAATCTAAAAAGAATAAAAGGTGAATATGGGCTCATTCGCCTATCATGTGATATGTTGAAAAAACTGCACCAATAAGATGTCATATGTACATTTACCAACCTGCAGTTTGACATTCATACAGTTGCTTTCTCAATAAAATTGAGATAAAAGCATAATTTTCAGATTGTGTAATCAAGACAATTCATCTTGATGATGATAGTTTGACATTGAATGTCTTTGATAAATAGTTGAACCGTTGCTAATGAGAACAAACTTTCATGTGTGGGTTTGAAATACAATATATTATATACAAAAGTACTTGTATGCATCAAACCAATAAATTATGATTTTCTTCAAAGTTAGTTCTGAGTCAGGAACTACACATTATCCATCTAATAGTTTTGATATACGGTATAGATTAATAAATATACCATGATTCACAAAGATGGATTCCTTAAAGAAGATGGAGGATATATGTTAGTTTTACTAACATAAGGGGGAGATTATAAGAAGCTATGAAATATGTTAGGAATTATCATCAGATCCTCATTCAAAAGATGATTCAAGTCAAATGCCAAAAGCATCTCAGATTTAAGCTGCAAGTACTCCTATTTTGTATCCCTAAAGGATAAAATCTTTGCATGCATGAAGTATGGTAGACCAATCGATTTAAAATGAAATAACCCTTGAAAATAATAAAGAGCAAATAATCATAATAAGAAGGCAATTTGCTCTTAAAGAGCCTGTGACATAACACTTCATGAAACCTTATGAGAGGTTCAGGTACCTGAAATAATAAAGTGATGAGATCTCAAAATGTTATTTCACACTGTGAGCTAATAGGAAATGATATATCATCAATATCTTTGATTCAATATTGGCGCAATATTGTGAAAGATTATGAGGATCCAAATTCTACGATTATTTAAGCATGCTGGGGTAGAAACATTTATAAAGTGACATGAAAGGATGCATCTTGGTAAGCATAAAACTTATTTGATTTGCAATCCAAACACTTGAAGATGTCACACGTGAAATGCTGAATATTAATACTCGCAAAATTTATATAAAACTTTTTAAGGATTCAAAATGTTTGAAGCATATACAAGTTTCTGGAAAATTTATTTATAATCCTTATATTGCATAAGTTTATAACTTGAAAATTATTGAAACTCTTGATGAGTTTTCAAAAGCAATAGATTATTTGCTGAAATGAGAAATATACTGAATTGGATTGGTTATGAAGTATCATATCTTAGTGAAATTGATGCACTAATGTATCTTGCAAATACTACAAGGCCGTATGTAGCCCTTTCGGTTATTTAGTTGCAGGGTATAGTTATGCTCTTACTAAGAGACATAGAAATGGGATCAAACGCATGATCTTATTTTATTCTAAAGATTGCAGTCTCGATCTTGTTAATTATGCTGATGCTTGGTATTTATTTAATCCGCATAAATCTCGGTTTCAAATATATAATGTGTTCACATATGGGGACACTTTCATATCTTGGAGATATACAAAGCAGTCTATCTATCCACTTTAATGAATCATGCTGAGATAATAGTTATTCATAAAGCTAGCTGAAAATGTGTACGGTTGAGGTCCATGATATATATCGTTTGAGAAAAATGTGGTTTGAAATGTGACAAAGTATCCATGATTTTTATGAAGAAATGCAACATGCATAGCTCAACTTAAGGGAGGATTCATAAAAGAAGAAAGAACGAAACACACTTCATCAAAACTTTTCTATATATATGAGCTCCAAAAGAATGGTGAAATTAACGTGCAACAGATTCGTTCAAGTGACAATGTGAATGATTTATTCACCAAGTCTCCTCCAATTACAACTTTTTAGAAGATGGTGCACAAGATCGGAATGCAAAGGTTTAAGAATGTCCATATTAGGGAGAGTTAATGCGCATTGTACTCTTTTTTCCTTATGAGGTTTTGTCCCACTGGGTTTTCTTGTAAGGTTTTTAATGAGGTAGTCTATATGCGTATTGTTAGAGATGTGTACTCTTTTTCCTTTACTAGATTTTTTTTTACTAGGATTTTTCTAGTAAGGTTTATCAGACACACTATCTATCAATTAGACATTCAAGGGGGAGTATTAAATATATTACCATATAGAGTGAATGTCTATTTAACCATATATAATGAATGTCTACTTTATCATATATAGTGAATGTCTATTTATGGAAAAGTTAGAAACCCCAAAGTTAGTTTTCCCCTATAAATAAAGGAATTTTCTTTCATTGTAATTCACTCCTCAAAAATCCTCATGAGAAATAAAGAAGTCTCCTCTCTTCTCTCTCTACTCTTGTTCTTCTCTATTTTATATTTCTTAACACTAAGCAATCTATTTGAGTAACAAAATAAATAAATTTAATCAATTGCTAAGCATATTACATAATAATGTACTTGATAAATTAGTAAGCTCCAAATTCAAAGAGTCGATTATAACCCTAAACTTCATCATCCAAATAAAAGTTCTACATATCAAGGTTCAACACTTAATTAAAATCCTATATTTCAAATTCAACAAATAAGTTGAATTAAAAATTCAACTACAATATTAATGAATGATATACTAAAATATACATAGCTAAATAACATAATTAAGATTAAGTCATGAATAAAATAAAGAAAAATGAAAGAAAGAGATGAAACTTTTGATTTTTTTGAGTTACTTCATTCGACGGCAACATACTTATTTCATTCAATTTTTCGATAAAAACATTTCAACTGAAAGAAAAACACAAAAAATTATAAAAAAAAATAAAACCTAGTGGATATACTTAAATTACATAATCAAATTGAAGTCATCATTAAACAAAGGAAAAAGTCAATTTTTATATGATTTCAACACACTCAACAGATATATATTTGATTAGTTCTACTTCAACCCAAAACTATTTGTTAAGATATCTCTCTCCTTTTGATATATAACCATAGTTTGTAGTCTTGCGACTGTTTTAAGCATACCTGGATCTTCATCAAGTCATCATCCATGTCCTCAAAATATGGTGAGCTAATCTTGCTTCTAATTGATCGAATTGAATAACTTTCTAAGTTCTGCTTCCATCTTTGCATTGGAAGCTTGAACTGTTTACGATTGCTATAAAAAAATTATTAATGTATAATATTAATAATGAAAAAAATGATACAATCTATTCAAATATTGTATTTACTAAAACAATACAGTATGATACAATATAATAAAATACAATATGTTGCATTATGAAACACGTAACAACCATTCAAACAAATTAAAGTGAAAAGAAAAATGAATACATTACAAAACAAAACCAAATCACATATAAAAAAATTAAAAATTCAGCAATAAAATAAAAAGTAAAGCAATAAAAACTAGGCCCATAAATTAAATGTAAATACGACATATAATGTAGAATAGTTGTAGATATATGATTTTTTGGGAAGGAAAATTCTGAATGAATGCTTTGTGATCAAAATAACTGGGACATATGTAAGCACGTAACCCATTATATAGACTACTAATCAAATTTTATAACCATAACTTCAGTAATTACATGTATATTGTGTTAAAATTTTGATGAATCACATATGTACCTTCTAATTGGAAATTGGGTATCATTGAGTTTGGTTTTATCACTCTTATGAGTGACATTAAATAAAAATTAATATTTCCTTCATTAACGTCTTTTCTTATGGAGAAAATTTAAAAATCTTATCATAAATTTAGGACTCTTTAATTTTTAAACTACATTTTTTTCTCACCACAAATTCTAGAAATCATCATGTTAATTCTTCTAAAAAAAATTACATATATTTTATCTCTTAGAATTTTTTAATTTTAAATATTATAAAAATAATTAAATATTATTAAATATACATAACATAGAATTTTTAAAATTTTAAAATTATTTTTTAAAAAAATAATTTGTCAATTAAAAATACAATTGGATGTGACTTAGCAATTTCCATACAAAATTAATTCAAAAAGTTCATATAACGTTTATAGTAATACTTTTTATGTACTAACGTGCCAAGCTTCCGGTTAATATTTTTTTTTTTTTGAAAGATTTACATAAGGTAAACTTTTAATTGATTTTAAAAGCCTGTATTTAAGGTATATAATTCAAATAAGGAAAGATTTAATAACTAAATTTAAATGAATTTTAAGTTTTATCTATTAAAAAAAATTAGGACAGAGACGATTTTGTCTAAAGCGGAGACTTTTAATGAAGGGCAAAAAGTTCAAATCACTTTTCTAAAAGTTTTCATACTTTTAATATATTATAGCTTATAGATATGGATTATAGATAAATTAAAATGAATCAAATAAATAGATGAGTCATGATTTAACTAGATCGAAGTTCAATGTGTTGAAATTTGTTGGATCAAGTATGTCACATCATAGATAAATTTACCAAATATATATTTTTAATTGGTCGAACAACATATATTTTATTAGTTTAGTATACGTGTTTTTTTGCATATGTGTCTCGTGTTAATTAATAAAATAATATATAAATAATTATTAAAAAAAATTTAAAAATCAAATTGACTTTATAATAAATGTTATATCTATTTAAATAAGAATTTGATCGAGCACAAGGCACCAAAGCTCTTAACCATTATTAACCAATAATAAAACAATGGCTCAAATTTAATGTATAAACCTAAAAGCCAAAAAATAAACAGTACTTAAAATTAATTTCAAGCTACCTAAGTTATGGGATGGAACTCTTTAAAACTTAACTATAGAAAAATTATTAGTTTACATTAAAAGTTTTTTTAAAAAGACATCTTGAAAGAAAATTAGTGAGTCAAAAACATACATAACATTTGTCATCAAAGCCTTTGTTGCTTTGGAATGCAAATCACACACTATGTAACCTCACTAATTTTCGTTCTTACCATTCTTTTATTTGATTTTTCCACTTCACTTTTCATAGAAGAACACAATTGTTAAGTTGAGACAAAAGCTCCATTAATAAGATTTCGGACTAAGCTTTCAAACAGCGTATTTCATTAGTTATTTTTTTTACGCTCTTGGCTTAAGAGTTAAGGGAAGAAATCAACTATCTCTAAGAAATCATTGTTTTCAAGTTTAATTGGACTATGCAGATCTTATATATTCGTTCAAAGATTAGAGAATAAATAATTCTATATTATTATTATTATTATTATTATTATTATTATTATTATTATTATTATTATTATTATTATTATTATTATTATTATTATTCCCCCCTCTCTCCTCCCTCTTCACTTTAAGCAAAATTTATATTTAAACCAAAAAAAAATGAGATAAACCTTAATTTTTTCGGCTACTTTATTGGACAACAACATGTTTGTTTCATCCAGTTTTTTTATATGAAATTTCAACTGAAAAGAAAACACGAAAAATTATTCAAAAGTAAGAATCAATTGTCAATTATTGATTACTATAATTCAAACTAAAACTATTAATTAAAAGAAAAAATGAAAGCTAGAAAAGATGATGATAGTGAATGTAAGAAGATGCCTAATTGAAACGATAATAAAATATGAAGAAAACATAAAAGTAGAAGAAGCCGATGTTTCTTGTCAAGCTTGATAGAAATGTTACTTAAATAGATTTTCAAAAAAATTTCATATTAGGTACATTTTAATTAATTTAGAAGTGTTAAATTCATGATTTATTATCTTGATCAAATAAAGATTTTAGTTAATTTTAAAAACCTGAATAATGTATAATTTTAACTTCTTTAGAGGAATAATCCTAAATCAGTCGTAAAAATCAGTTTTGGTTAAAAAAAAAAAATTAAGAAAAGCAAGTCCTAAATTCTAAATCTATACAAACTTGCACGTACTGCTAACATCCACCCACTTTTTAATTAAAAAAATTTTAGTTGTGTGCTTTTTTAGTGTAAAAAAAGTGTTTATTCTTTAATTATTATTTTTTTTAAAATAATTCTTACCATATGTTATTTTGTTAGTTGTTATCGTATATTTTAAAACTTCTTAATTTGTAAATCTTACCCCATATATATTAGGACTTCTTACTTTAAAATATTATAAATATAATTAAATAATAGTTTAAGAAAAAGGTGAAAAGAAAGTTCTAAATCTATATCTATCTATAATCTATATCTGTATGTATATCTATCTATATCTATATTTGTATCTATAAGATATTAAAAGTGTGAAGGGCCTTAAAAATATTGTTTGAAGTTTTTGTCCTTCATTAAAAGAATCCGCTTTAAACAAAATTATTTTTTAACCTTTTTTTTAATTATTTAGTAATATTAAATATTGGTTAGATTACCAAGGGAAAAAAACTCTCCTTATGAAAGTAGGATTTCTTTTCCACCATCTAAAAAAAACTAACCATATATAGAAACCAAAAAAGAATTCCTTCCCCAACGTAAAACCCAAAAAGTAGTAATAAAAAAAAACTAACGTGAAACCAATCCTCCCCAAGCAGGGGCAAACCTATGTAGAATTTTTGTGTTCTCCGGCACCCACTAAATTCGATGCGTAATAGGTATAATTACATAGAAAATATAGAAAAATAAGTATATAAGATATAAAAGCACCCACTATAACAAAAAGTTGGTTGGGTGCATTGGCATATAGGTTGATCTTAAGGTGCTTCATTGGAAGGAGGTTTTGGGTTCGAACCTCATTGAGGTAATTTTTTTACTTTTTTCAGTTTTTAAATTTTTTAAGCACCTACTATCCTTAAATTTTGAGTCCGCCACTGTTCCCAAGGTGAAACCAAGAAAATAGTAATAAAAAAAATCACTCCCAACATGAAACCAAAAAATAATATAATAATGATAAATTAGTAACTAAAAAAAAAAACCCACTGTTGGACAATAAAATTCTCAAGTGCGAAAAATAAATATTTTGAGACAAGAAAATATTGCAACAATCAATTTTATTGATTTCAATGCGAGTGTTACAATCTCTATGAATCCTCTGATTCGCCTTTTCGAATATAAATTCAAGGGCTTAAAGCTTAGTCTTGAATTTGAGTTTGATTTGATGGACTTGAGGGACTTGATCTTGACTTGTGCTTGAATTCAAGAGCTTTTGAGCTTGTTCTTGAATATTGCGGTCTTGATCTTGAACTTTGATGAACTTGATTTGAATGCTTGAGCTTTTTAGAGAAATTGCGGCGTATGATCCACGAGCTTTCTCTTGCTACTTGTTAGAGTTTTAGGGGTCCCTTTTCTGAATTATGAGACCCCTATTTATACTTGTGGAAAAGGAAGAGTCATGATCAATATGAACTTCCTTTGACCAATCAGATTTGAGTGATGTGGCGCCTTTTTATGGGGTTTTAATTCATGGACCTGCTGCATCAGTTTGACACGTGGTACGGTCCTATTGGATCCTTCACTTGACTTGGCATGCCACGTCATTTGACACGTGGCGCTTATTTGGGCCTCTAGAATATGACAATATCTTGGGCTTAGTAAAGTGGGTTCATCATTTGTAGCCCAAATTAATGGACTATCCCAATAAATATTGGGCCTTATTTAAATCCATACCTATTTGGACTTAAATAATTAATTCAATTATAGCAATCCGCAATATTTATTTGGGACTAATATAGTTTAAATTTAATATAATCCAAATTTTGTATGGATTTAAATTTAATAAAATTGCATCGCCCACAAATGCCCCCTACTTCAAGACTTGTCGAGACATTTAATATTTTAGAGACTAGCCTTGAATTATGATTATTTAAACATGTTTCCTTCATGTTTCAATGATCCTCATACCTATGAATACCACATTCAAAAATTTAAAGCTGAACTGTATTGATATTGCCTCTCAAAACTCTCTCATTTTTTCATGAATCTCTACACTTAAAATCCATTGGTGAGGCATGATATTCAATTTCAAACAGATTTTGGAAGACTTTTTTATCGCCTTACTTAATCAGGAATAAAAATCTTCTGATTTGAACTTAAATTGGAGAAGAAAACAACCTCCAATTTGACTTTGTATGGAAGAAGAAAACAACCTCCAATTTGACTTTGTATGGGAGAAGGAAAAAACCTCCAATTTGACTTTGTATGGGAGAAGGAAACAACCTCCGATTTGAATTTGTATGAAAGAAGGAAATTAACCTCCAATTTGAATTTGTATGGGAGAAGGAAATAACCCCCAATTTGAATTTGTATGGGAAAAGAAAACAATCTCCAATTTGAATTTAGAGATGAAAATTATTTCAATCTGAATTTATATTGGAGAAAAAAACAATCCCCAATTTGAATTTGGAGATGGAAATTATTTCAATCTAAATTTATATTGGAAAAGGAAACAATCTCCAATTTGAATTTGGGGATAGAAATTATTCCAATCTGAATTTATATTGAAGAAGAAAACATCCATCCTACAACTCTATAAAAGGAGGTGGTTTCTCCACTTTTACAATATCAATTTTGGGTTTTTCAAGCCATCAACAATATTGAGGTCATTTCTTTTCCTCCTACTTTTCTCTTATTTTCATCACTTTTTTTTTCAGCACAGTATGTTAGTGGTAGAAAATTCATATCTAATTGTAGGAATATTGAAATCATGAACCGTTTAATATTCCAAAAACTAGACTTCTAGGTATATAACATATCCAAAATTCAGATTCAAATTCCTTCAATATAATTCTCGATAATTTTTTGAAGTTAGCCCTGAATTTTATCATACTGAAAATTTTAGATCTGCGCGTCTTTACTAAACCTTTCATATCTTGAAGTAGGAAGGATGAAATCACAAGCCGCTTAATTCTTGTGAAACTAGACACAAAGATCTATAACATATACAAAATTTATAATTTAATACAATTGAGATATTTTCATGTGTTATCCCGAAACCAACATTGAGTTTTGATGCATCAACAATTTCAGATTTACGCGACATCACCAAAAAAATTATATCTCAATGTGAGAGTATTGAAATTATGATCCGCTTAATCCTATAGATGCCGAAAACATGCATGTATAACATATCAAAAATTTGAATTTTAACACCTTTTTTATTGTTCTAGATGGTTTTTTTGAAGTCCATCTTGACAGAGGATTCCAGATTTGCATTGCCTCACCAAATAATTTATTTCTTGATGTGGAACCATCACCACCAAAGGGCGTTTTTATTTCCTCAAACCAGATTTTGAGGGATTTATTCTCATCAAGGCATCTTGTCTCAATCTAAGTTGGTGATATACAACTTTTAAGATCACAACGCTTTGATAGGTAACGTCCTTTCTATTTGTATTTTTGCTTTCTTTCTTATTTCTTCTCTTTTTTTTGGAGAATTGAAACAGATAGCAATATGCAACAATCGGCTTAGGGTGCGAGAGTTTAAATTCGCCTTCGTCACCTTAAGTCCGACCAATTTTACTTGAAAACGGTGGACATCGGCTTAAGGTGCGAGAGTTTAACTTCACCTACGTCACCTTAAGTCCGACCAATTTTACTTGAAGACGGTGGACATTGGCTTAAGGTGCGAGAGTTTAACTTCGCCTCCATCACCTTAAGTCCGACCAATTTTACTTGAAGATGGTGGACATCATCTTAAGGTGCGAGAGTTTAACTTCGCCTCCGTCACCTTAAGTCCGACCAATTTTACGTGAAGATGGTTGACATCGGCTTAAGTGCGAGAGTTCAACTTCGCCTCCGTTACCTTAAGTTCGACCAATTTTACTTGAAGATGGTGCAGTGATTTTCTTTAAGTATGGGCCCTTTTCAATGTTCATCTTAAGGTGCAAAGGGACAAATCTTGTCCACCTTAAGGCATGAAAATTGCGATATCCTTTTAAGGATAAATCTGTGAGAGGCCAGCTTAAGGTGCAAAGGGACAAATTTTGTCCACCTTAAGGCATGAAAATTTTGAGATCCTTTTAAGGATAAACCT